>NW_027035118.1:0-5000 GCF_034236695.1 Oncorhynchus nerka | reverse complement strand
TACTACTACTACACACTATCATACTACTACTACTACTACACACTATCATACTACTACTACTAAATACTATCATACTACTACTACACACTATCATACTACTACTACTACACACTATCATACTACTACTACTACTAAATACTATCATACTACTACTACACACTATCATACTACTACTACTACTAATCACACTATCATACTACTACCACTACTAAACACTATCATACTACTACTACTACTACTACTACTACTACTACTACTACTACTACTACTACTACTTACTACACACTATCATACTACTACTACTACTAATCACACTATCATACTACTACCACTACTACACACTATCATACTACTACCACTCCTACACACTATCATACTACACACTATCATACTACTACCACTCCTACACACTATCATACTACACACTATCATACTACTACTACTACTACTACTACACACTATCATACTACTACCACTACTAAACACTATCATACTACTACCACTACTAAACACTATCATACTACTACCACTACTACACACTATCATACTACTACCACTACTAAACACTATCATACTACTACCACTACTACACACTATCATACTACTACTACTACTACTACACACTATCATACTACTACCACTACTAAACACTATCATACTACTACCACTACTACACACTATCATACTACTACCACTACTAAACACTATCATACTACTACTACTACTACACACTATCATACTACTACCACTACTAAACACTATCATACTACTACTACTACACACTATCATACTACTTACTACTACTACTACTACACACTATCATACTACTACCACTACTACACACTATCATACTACTACTACTACTACACACTATCATACTACTACTACTACCACTACTACACACTATCATACTACACACTATCATACTACTACTACACACTATCATACTACACACTATCATACTACCACTACTAAATACTATCATACTACTACTACTACTACTACACACTATCATACTACTACTACTAAATACTATCATACTACTACTACACACTATCATACCACTACTACTACTACTACACACTCATCATACTACTACACTACTACTACTACACACCATCATACTACTACTATTACCACATACTATCATATTATTATTATTATTATCTAAATACCATTCATACTACCACTACTATTAAATACTATCATACTTACTACTATAATACTTATCATATTACTATAACATTCATCATACTCACTACTACTATTAACACTACCATCATACACACTACCATCTAAATACTATCATACTACTACTAACATACTATCATACTATAATACCATCATACTACTACTACTACTACACACCATCATACTACTACTACTACTACTACTACACACTATCATACTACTACTACTACTACACATACTATCATACTACTACTACTACTAAATACTATCATACTACTACTACTACTACTACTACTACTAAACACTATCATACTACTACTACTACTAAATACTATCATACTACTACTACTACTAAATACTATCATACTACTACTAAATACTATCATACTACTACTACTACTACACACTATCATACTACTACTACTACTACACACTATCATACTACTACTACTAAATACTATCATACTACTACTACTACTACTACACACTATCATACTACTACTACTACTACTACACACTATCATACTACTACTACTACTACTATTATACTACTATTACTAATACTATCATACTACTACTACTAAATACTATCATACTACTACTACACACTATCATACTACTACTAAATACTATCATACTACTACTACTACTACACACTATCATACTACTACTACTACTACTACTACTAAATACTATCATACTACTACTACTAAATACTATCATACTACTACTACTACTACACACTATCATACTACTACTACTACTACACACTATCATACTACTACTACTACTACACACTATCATACTACTACTACTACTAAATACTATCATACTACTACTAAACACTATCATACTACTACTACTACTACTAAATACTATCATACTACTACTAAACACTATCATACTACTACTACTACTAAATACAATCATACTACTACTACTACACACTATCATACTACTACTACTACTACACACTATCATACTACTACTACTAAATACTATCATATCTACTACTATCATTACTATCATATTTACTACTACTACACACCTATCATACTACTACTACTACTAAATACTATCATACTACTACTACACACTATCATACTACTACTACTACTAATCACACTTATCATACTACTACTCACTACTAAACACTATCATACTCACTACTACTTACTACACACTATCATACTACTACTACTACTACTTAAATACTATCATACTACTACTACTTACTACTACTACTATTTACTACTACACACTATCATACTACTACTACTACTAATCACACTATCATACTACTACCACTACTACACACTATCATACTACTACCACTCTTACACACTATCATACTCACACTATCATACTACTACCACTACCATTACTATCATACTACACACTATCATACTTACATACTACTACTACTACTACTACACATATATCATACTACTACCACTACTAAACACTAATCATACTACTACCACTACTAAACACTATCATACTACTACCACTACTACACACTATCATACTACTACCACTACTAAACACTATCATACTACTACCACTACTACACACTATCATACTACTACTACTACTACTACAACTATCATACTACTACCATTACTAATCACTATCATACTACTACTACTACTACACACTATCATACTACTACTACTACTAAACACTATCATACTACTACTACTACTACTACTATCATACTACTACCACTACTAATCACTATCTACTACTACTACTACACACATCATACTACTACTACTACTACTACTACACACCATCATACTACTACTACTACCACTACTAATCACTATCATACTTACTACTACTTACTACATCATCATACTATTACTACTACTACTACTACACACTCATCTACTACTACACTACTATCTATACTACATCACTATCATATCTACTACTACTAAATACTATCATATCTACTACTACTACTACTACACACTATCATACTATTACTACTAAATACTATCATACTACTACTACACATTACATATCACTACTACTACTACTACATATTCATCTACTACACTACTACTACTACTATTACCACTATCAATACTATACATTATATTACTACATAACTATTACTACTACATATTATCATACTATCACTACTACTAAATTACTATCATACTTATTACCATTACTACTACTACTAAATACTATCATACTACTACTACTACTAACACCATCATTATACTTATTACTATTAATACACTATCATAATTACTACTACTACTATCATACTATCATACTACTACCACTACTACTACTACACACCATCATACTACTACATTACTACTACTACTACACTCATTATACTATTACTACTAACTACATACCATCATACTCACTACTATTACTAAATACTCATCATATTACTACTACTACTATCTACTACTACTAAACACTATCATACTACATACTACTATAAATACATTATATACTACTACTACTAATATACTTCATCTATACTACTACTAACTACTATCATACTACACTACTACTACTACACACTATCATATCATTACTACTACTAACACACCATCATACTCACTACTACTAATACTATCATACTACTATACTACTACTACACACTATCATACTACATACTACTACTACTACACACCATCATACTACTACTACTAAATACTATCATACTACTACCACTAACTACTACTATCATACTCACTACTACTAAATACTCATCATACTACTACTACACACTATCATACTCACTACTAATACATCATACATACTACCATACTACACACTATCATACTACTACTACTACTACTACTACACACCATCATACTACTACTATAATACTATCATACTACTACTACATACTACATACTACTACTACTACTATCACTACTACTATTACACTACTACTATCATAACTACCACTACTAAACTACTATCACTACTACTACTACACACTATCATACTACTACTACTAAATACTATCATACTACTACTACATACATCATCATACTACTACTACTACTACTACTACACACTATCATACTCTACTACCACTAAATACTCATCATACTTACTACTACACACTATCATACTCATTACTACTACTACTACACACCATCTACTACTACTACTACTACTACTATACACTATCATACTACTACTACTACTAAATACTATCATACTACTACTACTATACACTATCATACTCCACTACTAACTACTACTATAACACTATCATACTACTACTACTACTACACACTCATCATACTAACTACTACTACTAACACTATCATACTACTACTAAATACACTACTCACATACTTACCACTATCATAACTTACTACTACTATACACTACATACATACTACTAAATTACCAATACTCATTACTTACTACCACTACTACATAATTACTACTACTATCATTACTACTACTATTCACTACTACTACAACACTATCATACTACTACATACTACAATACTATCATACTACTACTAATACACTATCATACTACTACTAAATACTACTACTACACACTATTATACTACTACTATTACTACTACTACACACTATTATACTACTACTATTACTACTACTACACACCATCATACATACTATACTACTACTACACACTATCATACTACTACTAATCTACACCATACTACTACTACACACCATCACTACTACTACTAAATACTATCATACTACTACTACTACTACTACACACCATCATACTACTACTACTTACTATCTACTACTACTACACACCATCATACTACTACTAC
>NW_027035117.1:7500-9627 GCF_034236695.1 Oncorhynchus nerka | reverse complement strand
ATTTAGCAGACGCTCTTATCCAGAGCGACTTACAAATTGGTGCGTTCACCTTATGACATCCAGTGGAACAGCCACTTTACAATAGTGCATCTAAATCTTTTAAGGGGGGTGAGAAGGATTACTTTATCCTATCCTAGGTATTCCTTAAAGAGGTGGGGTTTCAGGTGTCTCCGGAAGGTGGTGATTGACTCCGCTGTCCTGGCGTCGTGAGGGAGTTTGTTCCACCATTGGGGGCCAGAGCAGCGAACAGTTTTGACTGGGCTGAGCAGGAACTGTATTTCCTCAGTGGTAGGAGGCGAGCAGGCCAGAGGTGGATGAACGCAGTGCCCTTGTTTGGGTGTAGGGGCCTGATCAGAGCCTGGAGGTGCTGAGGTGCGTTCCCCTCACAGCTCCGTGAGGCAAGCACCATGGTCTTGTAGCGGATGCGAGCTTCAACTGGAAGCCAGTGGAGAGAGCGGAGGAGCGGGGTGACGGGAGAGAACTTGGGAAGGTTGAACACCAGACGGCTGCGGCGTTCTGGATGAGTTGTAGGGTTTAATGGCACAGGCAGGGAGCCCAGCCAACAGCGGTTGCAGTAATCCAGACGGGAGATGACAAGTACCTGGATTAGGACCTGCGCCGCTTCCTGTGAGGCAGGGTCGTACTCTGCGGATGTTGTAGAGCATGAACCTACAGGGCAGGCCACCCAATGATGTTAGTTGAGAACGACAGAGTGTTGTCCAGGATCACGCCAAGGTTCTTAGCGCTCTGGGAGGAGGACACAATGGAGTTGTCAGCCGTGATGGCGAGATCATGGAGCGGGCAGTCCTTCCCGGGAGGAAGAGCAGCTCCGTCTTGCCGAGTTCAGCTTGAGGTGGTGATCCGTCATCCACACTGATATGTCTGCCAGACATGCAGAGATGCGATTCGCCACCTGGTCATCAGAAGGGGGAAAGGAGAAGATTAATTGTGTGTCTCTGCATAGCAATGATAGGAGAGACCATGTGAGGTTATGACAGAGCCAAGTGACTTGGTGTATAGCGAGAATAGGAGAGGGCCTAGAAACAGAGCCCTGGGGACGCCAGTGGTGAGAGCGCGTGGTGAGACAGATTCTCGCCACGCCACCTGATAGGAGCGACCTGTCAGGTAGGACGCAATCCAAGCGTGGGCCGCGCCGGAGATGCCCAACTCGGAGAGGGTGGGGAGGAGGATCTGATGGTTCACAGTATCGAAGGCAGCCGATAGGTCTAGAAGGATGAGAGCAGAGGAGAGAGAGTTAGCTTTAGCAGTGGAGCGCCTCCGTGATACAGAGAAGGCAGTCTCAGTTGAATGACTAGTCTTGAAACCTGACTGATTTGGATCAAGAAGGTCATTCTGAGAGAGATAGGCGGGGAGAGCTGGCCAAGGACGGCACGTTCAAGAGTTTTGAGAGAAAAGAAAGAAGGGATACTGGTCTGTAGTTGTTGACATCGGAGGGATCGAGTGTAGGTTTTTCAGAAGGGGTGCAACTCTCGCTCTCTTGAAGACGGAAGGGACGTAGCCAGCGGTCAGGATGAGTTGATGAGCGAGGTGAGGTAAGGGGAGAAGGTCTCCGGAAATGGTCTGGAGAAGAGAGGAGGGGATAGGGTCAGCGGGCAGGTTGTTGGGCGGCCGGCCGTCACAAGACGCGAGATTTCATCTGGAGAGAGAGGGGAGAAAGAGGTCATAGCACAGGGTAGGGCAGTGTGAGCAGAACCAGCGGTGTCGTTTGACTTAGCAAACGAGGATCGGATGTCGACGACCTTCTTTTCAAAATGGTTGACGAAGTCATCTGCAGAGAGGGAGGAGGGGGAGGGACACACACACACACACACACACACACACACACGTAGGGACACACATACACACACACACACACACACACACACACACACACGGGACACACATACACACACACTCTCACACACACACACACACACACACACACACGTAGGGACACACATACACACACACACACACACACACGTAGGGACACACATACACTCACACACACACACACACACACACAGACCAGAAGATACACACACACACACACACACATACGTGGGGAAACACACAAACGTAGGGACACACACACACACACACACACACGTTTACTGATTTCCACCT
>NW_027035117.1:0-2500 GCF_034236695.1 Oncorhynchus nerka | reverse complement strand
GTGTGTAATGATGGTGTGTCTATGTGTGTAATGATGGTGTGTCTATGTGTGTAATGATGGTGTGTCTATGTGTGTAATGATTGTGTGTCTATGTGTGTCTATGTGTGTAATGATTGTGTGTCTATGTGTATCTATGTGTGTATAATGATGGTGTGTCTATGTGTGTAATGATTGTGTGTTTATGTGTGTGTAATGATGGTGTGTCTATGTGTGTGTAATGATGGTATGTCTATGTGTATATTGACTGTGTGTCTATGTGGTATTATTGATGAGTGTGTCTATAATGTGTATTGATTGATGTGTGTATGTGCATGGTGTGAAAATGATGTGTGTATTGATGGTGTGTCTATGTGTGTATAATGATGGTGTGTCTATGTGTAATGATGGTGTGTCTATGTGTGTAATGATGGTGTGTCTATGTGTGTATTGATGGTGTGTCTATGTGTGTATAATGATGGTGTGTCTGTGTGTGTATTGATGGTGTGTCTATGTGTGTAATGATGGTGTGTCTATGTGTGTAATGATGGTGTGTCTATGTGTGTAATGATGGTGTGTCTATGTGTATTATAATGATGGTGTGTCTATGTGATGTGACTGAGTTGTGTCTATGTGTGTATTGATGGTGTGTCTATGTGTATTGATGGTGTGTCTATGTGTGTATTGATGGTAAAATCTTATGTATGTAATGATGGTGTGTCTATGTGTGTAATGATGGTGTGTTTCTCAGAAGTGCATTGGGACTTGGAGGTGATGCATATTGGTAAGGTGGAGGAGGCGGTGCAGTTGCTACAGGAGTCTGATGGGTACTATTAGAACACTGCACCAGGCACAACTGGGACTAAACTGGAAAAACTCAGCAGCGTTTGGTAACATCTTTATATCACTATAGGACAGTGCAGCCCCCTGCCTCTAACTAAGCCATGTCATGACCACATCTCTCTCTATACTGACCCCTGCCCTCTAACTAAGCCAGTTAATTGACCATCTCTCTCTATATGACCCCTGCCCTCTAACTAAGCCAGTTCATTGACCACACATCTCTCTCTATGCGGCCTACCCTCTAACTAAGCCAGTACATTGACCACATCTCTCTCTATACTGACCCCGTACATCTCTCTAACCCCCTGCCCTCTAACTAAAGCCAGTTCATTGACCACATCTCTCTCTCTATACTGACCCCTTATCCAACTAAGCCAGTACATTGACCACATCTCTCTATACTGACCCCTGCCTCTAACTAAGCCAGTACATTGACCACATCTCTATCTATACTGACCCCTGCCCTCTAACTAAGCCAGTACATTGACCACATCTCTCTCTATACTGACCCCTGCCCTCCTAACTAAGCCAGTACATTATTACATCTCCATTTACCCTCTATTAAGCCAGTTCAAACATTACATCTTCTCTCTATATGACCCCTATATCTAACTAAGCCAGTTCATTGTTGTCTCTCTATACATTTATGCCTCTAACTAAGCCAGTTCATTGACACCTCTCTCTATGTGACCCTTCCTCTATAGCCAGTTCATTGACCACCTCTCTCTCTATCCTCCTGATCTGTGTGACATAAAGATCCTCCACAAACAGTCAGACAATATTCTCAAATAGATATCTTAGTCATTTCCGTAGGCCATGATGCACAACAGTATGGGTATGATTGTGTGTGTGTGTGTGTGTGTGTGTGTGTGTGTGTGTGTGTGTGTGTGTGTGTGTGTGTGTGTGTGTGTGTGTGTGTAGGCAGCAGCATCAGCGGTGGAGGTGGAGCAGTTCCACAGTGAAGCTAAGATCTGGCTGGACCTGCTGGAGGAAGAAGAGAAACAGGGAGAGAACCTGAAGGAGGAAGATTTCACAGGACAGGACGGGGTAACACACACGCTTCTATTCTGTTCTGTTCTATTCTGTTCTGTTCTATTTCATTTTGTTCTATTCTGTTCTATTCCATTATGTTCTGTTCTATTCCATTCTATTATGTTCTATTCTGTTCTATTCTGTTCTATTCCATTATTGTTCTGTTCTGTTCTATTCTGTTCTATTCTATTCTGTTATATTATGTTTTATTCTATTCTATTTCTGTTCTTTCATTCAAGTAACGTCTTCATATCTCTTTCTCTCTCTTCTCCCCATCTCTTTCTCTCCCACATCTCTCTCTCTCCTCTCCTCTATCTCTCCCCATCTCTCTTTCTCTCTCTCACTCTCTCTCTCCCCCATCTCTCTCTCCCCCATCTCTCTCTCCCCCCGATCTCTCTCCCCCATCTCTCTCTCTCTCTCTCCCCCACGATCTCTCTCCCCCATCTCTCTCTCTCTCCCGATCTCTCTCTCCCCATCTCTCTCTCTCCCCCATCTCTCTCCACCATCCACTCTCTCTCTCCCTCTCTCTCTCTCCCCGATCTCTCTCCCCATCTCTCTCTCCCCCTTTATCTCTCTCCGATCTCTCTCCCCCATCTCTCTCTCTCTCCCTTCCTCTCTCTCCCTCAGATCTCTCTCCCCATCTCTCTCC
>NW_027035116.1:0-9624 GCF_034236695.1 Oncorhynchus nerka | reverse complement strand
CTGTAGTCTGGTAGAGGAGTAATCTAATTATATTTATATTTATACTGTAGTCTGGTAGAGGAGTAATCTAATTAATGTATATTTATACTGTAGTCTGGTAGAGGAGGTCTTCAATAATCTAATTAATGTATATTATACTGTAGTCTGGTAGAGGAGTAATCTAATTAATGTATATTTATACTGTAGTCTGGTGGAGGAGTAATCCTAATTAATGTATATTATACTGTAGTCTGGTGGAGGTAATCTAATGTATATTATACTGTAGTCTGGTAGAGGAGTAATCTAATTAATGTATATTATACTGTAGTCTGGTAGAGGAGTAATCTGTAGTCTGGTAATTAATGTATATTTATACTGTAGTCTGGTAGAGGAGTAATCTAATTAATGTATATTTATACTGTAGTCTGGTAGAGGAGGTCTTTAATGTATATTTATACTGTAGTCTGGTGGAGGAGTAATCTAATTAATGTATATTTATACTGTAGTCTGGTAGAGGAATCTAGTGTATATTTATACTGTAGTCTGGTAGAGGGAGTAATCTAATGTATATTATACTGTAGTCTGGTAGAGGAGGTAATTAATGTATATTTATACTGTAGTCTGGTAGAGGAGTAATCTAATTAATGTATATTATACTGTAGTCTGGTAGAGGAGTAATCTAATTAATGTATATTATACTGTAGTCTGGTAGAGGAGTAATCTAATGTATATTTATATTTAACTGTAGTCTGGTAGAGGAAGTAATCTAATGTAATTTATATAATGTAGTCTGGTAGAGGAGTAATCTAATTAATGTATATTATACTGTAGTCTGGTAGAGGAGTAATCTAATTATATTTATACTGTAGTCTGGTAGAGGAGTAATCTAATTAATGTATATTTATACTGTAGTCTGGTAGAGGAGGTAATCTAATTAATGTATATTATACTGTAGTCTGGTAGAGGAGTAATCTAATTAATGTATATTTATACTGTAGTCTGGTAGAGGAGTAATCTAATTAATGTATATTTATACTGTAGTCTGGTAGAGGAGTAATCTAATTAATGTATATTTATACTGTAGTCTGGTAGAGGTCTTTAATCTAATTAATGTATATTTATACTGTAGTCTGGTAGAGAGGTAATCTAATTAATGTATATTTATACTGTAGTCTGGTAGAGGAGGTCTTTAATGTATATTTATACTGTAGTCTGGTAGAGGAGTAATCTAATTAATGTATATTTATACTGTAGTCTGGTAGAGGAGGTCTAATTAATGTCTGTAGTCTGGTAGAGGAGTAATCTAATTAATGTATATTTATACTGTAGTCTGGTAGAGGAGTTAATTAATGTATATTATACTGTAGTCTGGTAGAGGAGTAATCTAATTAATGTATATTTATACTGTAGTCTGGTAGAGGAGTAATCTAATTAATGTATATTTATACTGTAGTCTGGTAGAGGAGTAATCTAATTAATGTATATTTATACTGTAGTCTGGTAGAGGAGTAATCTAATTAATGTATATTTATACTGTAGTCTGGTAGAGGAGTAGTATATTATACTGGTCTGGTAGAGGTAATCTAATTAATGTATATTTATACTGTAGTCTGGTAGAGGAGTCTTTAATCTTTAATGTATATTTATACTGTAGTCTGGTAGAGGAGGTCTAATTAATGTATATTTATACTGTAGTCTGGTAGAGGAGTAATCTTTTAATGTATATTTATACTGTAGTCTGGTAGAGGAGTAATCTAATTAATGTATATTATACTGTAGTCTGGTAGAGGAGTAATCTAATTAATGTATATTATACTGTAGTCTGGTAGAGGAGTTAATGTATATTTAATGTATATTTATATAATACTGTAGTCTGGTAGAGGAGTAATCTTTAATGTATATTTATACTGTAGTCTGGTAGAGGAGTAATCTAATGTATATTTATACTGTAGTCTGGTAGAGGAGTAATCTAATGTATATTTATACTGTAGTCTGGTAGAGGAGTAATCTAATTAATGTATATTATACTGTAGTCTGGTAGAGGAGTAATCTAATTAATTTATACTATTATACTAATTAATGTATATTATACTCTGGTAGAGGAGTAATCTAATTAATGTATATTTATACTGTAGTCTGGTAGAGGAGTAATCTAATTATATTTATACTGTAGTCTGGTATTAATTAATGTATATTTATACTGTAGTCTGGTAGAGGAGTAATCTAATTAATGTATATTTATACTGTAATCTAATTAATGTATATTTATACTGTAGTCTGGTAGAGGAGTAATCTAATTAATGTATATTTATACTGTACTGTAGTCTGGTATATTATACTGTAGTCTGGTAGAGGAGTAATCTAATTAATGTATATTTATACTGTAGTCTGGTAGAGGAGTATATTTATACTGTAGTCTTTAATGTATATTTATACTGTAGTCTGGTAGAGGAGTAATCTAATTAATGTATATTTATACTGTAGTCTGGTAGAGGAGGTCTTTAATGTATATTTATACTGTAGTCTGGTAGAGGAGGTCTTTAATGTATATTTATACTGTAGTCTGGTAGAGGAGTAATCTAATTAATGTATATTATACTGTAGTCTGGTAATAATCTAATTAATGTATATTTATACTGTAGTCTGGTAGAGGAGGTCTTTAATGTAATTAATGTATAGTTATACTGTAGTCTGGTAGAGGAGGTCTTTAATCTAATTAATGTATATTTATACTGTAGTCTGGTAGAGGAGTAATCTAATTAATGTATATTTATACTGTAGTCTGGTAGAGGAGTAATCTAATTAATGTATATTTATACTGTAGTCTGGTAGAGGAGTAATCTAATTAATGTATATTTATACTGTAGTCTGGTAGAGGAGGTCTTTAATCTAATTAATGTATATTTATACTGTAGTCTGGTAGAGGAGGTCTTTAATCTAATTAATGTATATTTATACTGTAGTCTGGTAGAGGAGGTCTTTAATGTATATTATACTGTAGTCTGGTAGAGGAGTAATCTAATTAATGTATATTTATACTGTAGTCTGGTAGAGGAGGTCTTTAATGTATATTTATACTGTAGTCTGGTGGAGGAGTAATCTAATTAATGTATATTATACTGTAGTCTGGTAGAGGAGTAATCTAATTAATGTATATTTATACTGTAGTCTGGTGGAGGAGTAATCTAATTAATGTATATTTATACTGTAGTCTGGTGGAGGAGTAATCTAATGTATATTTATACTGTAGTCTGGTGGAGGAGTAATCTAATGTATATTTATACTGTAGTCTGGTAGAGGAGGTCTTTAATGTATATTTATACTGTAGTCTGGTAGAGGAGGTCTTTAATGTATATTTATACTGTAGTCTGGTAGAGGAGTAATCTAATTAATGTATATTATACTGTAGTCTGGTAGAGGAGTAATCTAATTAATGTATATTATACTGTAGTCTGGTGGAGGAGTAATCTAATTAATGTATATTTATACTGTAGTCTGGTAGAGGAGTAATCTAATGTAATGTATATTTATACTGTAGTCTGGTAGAGGAGTAATCTAATGTATATTTATACTGTAGTCTGGTAGAGGAGTAATCTAATGTATATTTATACTGTAGTCTGGTAGAGGAGTAATCTAATTAATGTATATTATACTGTAGTCTGGTAGAGGAGTAATCTAATTAATGTATATTATACTGTAGTCTGGTAGAGGAGTAATCTAATTAATGTATATTTATACTGTAGTCTGTATATTATACTGTAGAGGAGTAATCTAATTAATGTATATTATACTGTAGTCTGGTAGAGGAGTAATCTAATTAATGTAATTTATACTAATTAATGTATATTATACTGTAGTCTGGTAGAGGAGTAATCTAATTAATGTATATTTATACTGTAGTCTGGTAGAGGAGTAATCTAATTAATGTATATTTATACTGTAGTCTGGTAGAGGAGGTCTTTAATGTAATTTATATGTAGTCTGGTAGAGGAGTTTATTAATGTATATTTATACTGTAGTCTGGTAGAGGAGGTCTTTAATGTATATTTATACTGTAGTCTGGTAGAGGAGGTCTTTAATGTATATTTATACTGTAGTCTGGTAGAGGAGTAATCTAATTAATGTATATTATACTGTAGTCTGGTAGAGGAGTAATCTAATTAATGTATATTTATACTGTAGTCTGGTAATCTAATAATGTATATTTATACTGGAGGTCTTTAATGTAATTTAATGTATAGTTATACTGTAGTCTGGTAGAGGAGGTCTTTAATCTAATTAATGTATATTTATACTGTAGTCTGGTAGAGGAGTAATCTAATTAATGTATATTTATACTGTAGTCTGGTAGAGGAGTCTTTAATCTAATTTAATGTATATTTATACTGTAGTCTGGTAGAGGAGTAATCTAATTAATGTATATTTATACTGTAGTCTGGTGGAGAGGAGGTCTTTAATCTAATTAATGTATATTTATACTGTAGTCTGGTAGAGGAGGTCTTTAATCTAATTAATGTATATTTATACTGTAGTCTGGTAGAGGAGGTCTAATTAATGTATATTATACTGTAGTCTGGTAGAGGAGTAATCTAATTAATGTATATTTATACTGTAGTCTGGTAGAGGAGGTCTTTAATGTATATTTATACTGTAGTCTGGTGAGAGGAGTAGTCTGGTATCTAATTAATGTATATTATACTGTAGTCTGGTAGAGGAGTAATCTAATTAATGTATATTTATACTGTAGTCTGGTAGAGGAGTAATCTAATTAATGTATATTTATACTGTAGTCTGGTGGAGGAGTAATCTAATGTATATTTATACTGGTAGTCTAATTATATTTATACTGTAGTCTGGTGGAGAGTAATCTAATGTATATTTATACTGTAGTCTGGTAGAGGAGGTCTTTAATGTAGTATATTTATACTGTAGTCTGGTAGAGGAGTAATCTAATTAATGTATATTATACTGTAGTCTGGTAGAGGAGTAATCTAATTAATGTATATTATACTGTAGTCTGGTGGAGGAGTAATCTAATGTATATTTATATTTATACTGTAGTCTGGTAGAGGAGTAATCTAATGTATATTTATATAATGTAGTCTGGTAGAGGAGTAATCTAATGTATATTTATATAATGTAGTCTGGTAGAGGAGTAATCTAATGTATATTTATACTGTAGTCTGGTAGAGGAGTAATCTAATTAATGTATATTATACTGTAGTCTGGTAGAGGAGTAATCTAATTAATGTATATTATACTGTAGTCTGGTAGAGGAGTAATCTAATTAATGTATATTTATACTGTAGTCTGGTAGAGGAGTAATCTAATTAATGTATATTTATACTGTAGTCTGGTAGAGGAGTAATCTAATTAATGTATATTATACTGTAGTCTGGTAGAGGAGTAATCTAATTAATGTATATTTATACTGTAGTCTGGTAGAGGAGTAATCTAATTAATGTATATTTATACTGTAGTCTGGTAGAGGAGGTCTTTAATCTAATTAATGTATATTTATACTGTAGTCTGGTAGAGGAGTAATCTAATTAATGTATATTTATACTGTAGTCTGGTAGAGGAGTAATCTAATTAATGTATATTTATACTGTAGTCTGGTAGAGGAGGTCTTTAATGTATATTTATACTGTAGTCTGGTAGAGGAGTAATCTAATTAATGTATATTTATACTGTAGTCTGGTAGAGGAGGTCTTTAATGTATATTTATACTGTAGTCTGGTAGAGGAGGTCTTTAATGTATATTTATACTGTAGTCTGGTAGAGGAGTAATCTAATTAATGTATATTATACTGTAGTCTGGTAGAGGAGTAATCTAATTAATGTATATTTATACTGTAGTCTGGTAGAGGAGGTAATTAATTAATGTATATTTATACTGTAGTCTGGTAGAGGAGGTCTTTAATCTAATTAATGTATATTTATACTGTAGTCTGGTAGAGGAGTAATCTAATTAATGTATATTTATACTGTAGTCTGGTAGAGGAGTAATCTAATTAATGTATATTTATACTGTAGTCTGGTAGAGGAGTAATCTAATTAATGTATATTTATACTGTAGTCTGGTAGAGGAGTAATCTAATGTATATTTATACTGTAGTCTGGTAGAGGAGGTCTTTAATGTATATTATACTGTAGTCTGGTAGAGGAGTAATCTAATTAATGTATATTATACTGTAGTCTGGTAGAGGAGGTCTTTAATGTATATTATACTGTAGTCTGGTAGAGGAGTAATCTAATTAATGTATATTTATACTGTAGTCTGGTAGAGGAGTAATCTAATTAATGTATATTTATACTGTAGTCTGGTGGAGGAGTAATCTAATTAATGTATATTTATACTGTAGTCTGGTGGAGGAGTAATCTAATGTATATTTATACTGTAGTCTGGTAGAGGAGGTCTTTAATGTATATTTATACTGTAGTCTGGTAGAGGAGGTCTTTAATGTATATTTATACTGTAGTCTGGTAGAGGAGTAATCTAATTAATGTATATTATACTGTAGTCTGGTAGAGGAGTAATCTAATTAATGTATATTATACTGTAGTCTGGTGGAGGAGTAATCTAATGTATATTTATATAATGTAGTCTGGTAGAGGAGTAATCTAATGTATATTTATATAATGTAGTCTGGTAGAGGAGTAATCTAATGTATATTTATACTGTAGTCTGGTAGAGGAGTAATCTAATGTATATTTATACTGTAGTCTGGTAGAGGAGTAATCTAATTAATGTATATTATACTGTAGTCTGGTAGAGGAGTAATCTAATTAATGTATATTATACTGTAGTCTGGTAGAGGAGTAATCTAATTAATGTATATTTATACTGTAGTCTGGTAGAGGAGTAATCTAATTAATGTATATTATACTGTAGTCTGGTAGAGGAGTAATCTAATTAATGTATATTATACTGTAGTCTGGTAGAGGAGTAATCTAATTAATGTATATTATACTGTAGTCTGGTAGAGGAGTAATCTAATTAATGTATATTTATACTGTAGTCTGGTAGAGGAGGTCTTTAATCTAATTAATGTATATTATACTGTAGTCTGGTAGAGGAGTAATCTAATTAATGTATATTATACTGTAGTCTGGTAGAGGAGTAATCTAATTAATGTATATTTATACTGTAGTCTGGTAGAGGAGTAATCTAATTAATGTATATTTATACTGTAGTCTGGTAGAGGAGGTCTTTAATGTATATTTATACTGTAGTCTGGTAGAGGAGTAATCTAATTAATGTATATTTATACTGTAGTCTGGTAGAGGAGGTCTTTAATGTATATTTATACTGTAGTCTGGTAGAGGAGGTCTTTAATGTATATTTATTTATACTGTAGTCTGGTAGAGGAGTAATCTAATTAATGTATATTATACTGTAGTCTGGTAGAGGAGTAATCTAATTAATGTATATTTATACTGTAGTCTGGTAGAGGAGGTCTTTAATGTAATTAATGTATAGTTATACTGTAGTCTGGTAGAGGAGGTCTTTAATCTAATTAATGTATATTTATACTGTAGTCTGGTAGAGGAGTAATCTAATTAATGTATATTTATACTGTAGTCTGGTAGAGGAGTAATCTAATTAATGTATATTTATACTGTAGTCTGGTAGAGGAGTAATCTAATTAATGTATATTTATACTGTAGTCTGGTAGAGGAGGTCTTTAATCTAATTAATGTATATTTATACTGTAGTCTGGTAGAGGAGGTCTTTAATCTAATTAATGTATATTTATACTGTAGTCTGGTAGAGGAGGTCTTTAATGTATATTATACTGTAGTCTGGTAGAGGAGTAATCTAATTAATGTATATTTATACTGTAGTCTGGTAGAGGAGGTCTTTAATGTATATTTATACTGTAGTCTGGTGGAGGAGTAATCTAATTAATGTATATTATACTGTAGTCTGGTAGAGGAGTAATCTAATTAATGTATATTTATACTGTAGTCTGGTGGAGGAGTAATCTAATTAATGTATATTTATACTGTAGTCTGGTGGAGGAGTAATCTAATGTATATTTATACTGTAGTCTGGTGGAGGAGTAATCTAATGTATATTTATACTGTAGTCTGGTAGAGGAGGTCTTTAATGTATATTTATACTGTAGTCTGGTAGAGGAGGTCTTTAATGTATATTTATACTGTAGTCTGGTAGAGGAGTAATCTAATTAATGTATATTATACTGTAGTCTGGTAGAGGAGTAATCTAATTAATGTATATTTATACTGTAGTCTGGTAGAGGAGTAATCTAATGTATATTTATACTGTAGTCTGGTAGAGGAGTAATCTAATTAATATTATACTGTAGTCTGGTATTCTAATATATTTATACTGTAGTCTGGTAGAGGAGTAATCTAATTAATGTATATTATACTGTAGTCTGGTAGAGGAGTAATCTAATTAATGTATATTATACTGTAGTCTGGTAGAGGTAGTAATCTAATTAATGTATATTATACTGTAGTCTGGTAGAGGAGGTAATCTAATTATTATACTGTATATTTATTACTGTAGTCTGGTAGAGGAGTAATCTAATGTATATTTATACTGTAGTCTGGTAGAGGAGTAATCTAATTAATGTATATTATACTGTAGTCTGGTAGAGGAGTAATCTAATTAATGTATATTATACTGTAGTCTGGTAGAGGAGTAATCTAATTTTATACTGTAGTCTGGTAGAGGAGTTTATATATTATACTGTAGTCTGGTAGAGGAGGTCTCTAATTAATGTATATTTATACTGTAGTCTGGTAGAGGAGTAATCTAATTAATGTATATTTATACTGTAGTCTGGTAGAGGAGTAATCTAATTAATGTATATTTATACTGTAGTCTGGTAGAGGAGGTCTTTAATGTATATTTATACTGTAGTCTGGTAGAGGAGTAATCTAATTAATGTATATTTATACTGTAGTCTGGTAGAGGAGTAATCTAATTAATGTATATTTATACTGTAGTCTGGTAGAGGAGGTCTTTAATGTATATTATACTGTAGTCTGGTAGAGGAGGTCTTTAATGTATATTTATACTGTAGTCTGGTAGAGGAGGTCTTTAATGTATATTATACTGTAGTCTGGTAGAGGAGTAATCTAATTAATGTTATTTATACTGTAGTCTGGTAGAGGAGGTCTTAATCTAATTAATTATATTGTAGTCTGGTAGAGGAGGTCTTTAATGTATATTTATACTGTAGTCTGGTAGAGGAGGTAATCTAATTAATGTATATTTATACTGTAGTCTGGTAGAGGAGGTAATCTTTAATGTATATTTATACTGTAGTCTGGTAGAGGAGTAATCTAATTAATGTATATTTATACTGTAGTCTGGTAGAATCTAATTAATGTATATTTATACTGTAGTCTGGTAGAGGAGGTCTTTAATCTAATTAATGTATATTTATACTGTAGTCTGGTAGAGGAGGTCTTTAATGTATATTATACTGTAGTCTGGTAGAGGAGTAATCTAATTAATGTATATTTATACTGTAGTCTGGTAGAGGAGGTCTTTAATGTATATTTTTATACTGTAGTCTGGTGGAGGAGTAATCTAATTAATGTATATTATACTGTAGTCTGGTAGAGGAGTAATCTAATTAATGTATATTTATACTGTAGTCTGGT
>NW_027035115.1:0-9624 GCF_034236695.1 Oncorhynchus nerka | reverse complement strand
CAGGCGCCACTACTACAATATAAAACCGCTCACTCAGACAGGCGCCACTACTACAATATAAAAACCTATTACTCAGACAGGCGCCACTACTACAATATAAAACCGCTCACTCAGACAGGCGCCACTACTACAATATAAAAACCGTCACTCAGACAGGCGCCACTACTACAATATAAACCGCCACTCAGACAGGCGCCACTACTACAATATAAAAACCGCTCACTCAGACAGGCGTCACTACTACAATATAAACCGTCACTCAGACAGGCGCCACTACTACAATATAAACCGCTCACTCAGACAGGCGCCACTACTACAATATAAAAACCGCCACTCAGACAGGCGCCACTACTACAATATAAACCGCCACACTCAGACAGGCGCCACTACTACAATATAAAACCGCTCACCAGACAGGCGCCACTACTACAATATAAAAACCGCTCACTCAGACAGGCGCCACTACTACAATATAAAACCGCTCACTCAGACAGGCGCCACTACTACAATATAAAAACCGCCCACCAGACAGGCGCCCACTACTACAATATAAACCGCTCACTCAGACAGGCGCCACTACTACAATATAAAACCGCTCACCAGACAGGCGCTGACTACTACAATATAAAACCGCTTCACTCAGACAGGCGCCACTACTACAATATAAACCGCTCACCAGACAGGCGCTCACTACACAATATAAAAACCGCTCACTCAGACAGGCGCCACTACTACAATATAAACCGCACCAGACATACCACTCAGACAGGCGCCACTACTACAATATAAAACCGTTCACCAGACAGGCGCTACTACTACAATATAAAACCGTCACTCAGACAGGCGCCACTACTACAATATAAAACCGCTCACCAGACAGGCGCTACTACTACAATATAAAACCGCTCACCAGACAGGCGCTACTACTACAATATAAAACCGCCACTCAGACAGGCGCCACTACTACAATATAAAAACCGTCACCAGGGACAGGGCACTCCACCAGACAGGCGCCACTACTACAATATAAACCGCTTACTCAGACAGGCGCCACTACTACAATATAAAACCGTCACTCAGACAGGCGCCACTACTACAATATAAAACCGCCACCAGACAGGCGCTGACTACTACAATATAAACCGCCACCAGACAGGCGCCACTACTACAATATAAAAACCGCCACCAGACAGGCGCCACTACTACAATATAAAACCGTCACCCAGACAGGCGCTACTTCAATAATATAAAACCGCCACCAGACAGGCGCCACTACTACAATATAAAAACCGCTCACCAGACAGGCGCCACTACTACAATATAAACCGCTCACTCAGACAGGCGCCACTACTACAATATAAAACCGCTTCACTCAGACAGGCGCCACTACTACAATATAAACCGCTTTCACCAGACAGGCGCCACTACTACAATATAAAACCGCCACCAGACAGGCGCCACTACTACAATATAAAAACCGCTCACCAGACAGGCGCCACTACTACAATATAAAACCGCCCACTCAGACAGGGCGCCACTACTACAATATAAAACCGTCACTCAGACAGGCGCCACTACTACAATATAAAACCGCTCACTCAGACAGGCGCCACTACTACAATATAAAAACCGCCTCACTCAGACAGGCGCCACTACTACAATATAAAACCAGACAGGCGCCATCACTCAGACAGGCGCCACTACTACAATATAAAAACCGCCTCACTCAGACAGGCGCCACTACTACAATATAAAACCGCTCACCAGACAGGCGCCACTACTACAATATAAACCGCTCACCAAATAATAAAAACAGCTTGAAAAAGTAGTGGAATGTTTTTTTATTTTTTATATACCTTTATTTAACTACGTAAGTCAGTTAAGAACAAATGATTATTTTCACGACTGCCTAGGAACAGCCTTGTTCAGGGGCAGAAATGACAGATTTGTACCGTGTCAGCTCCCTTTCAGTTACTAGTTCAACGCCTAACCACTAGGCCACGCTGTCGCCCAATTAGTGTTTAGTGTGATTAGATAAGTGCGGCGTGTGTGAAGATTCCAATACTTAACTTGTATTCAGTACAAATCACATTATTATGGAGGCACCTCTTAAGAGTATGAATCAGGCTGTTTGAGAAGGTTTGAATCCTAAGCAACCTGCATGTACAATAGACCAACATAGCTACTGTAGTAGGTCAAAGTTGTGTGCTGGAAAATCTTGGTAGAGACTGGGTGGAATAACATTGTGGGGCTTGTGAATTTCTTCTTCAGACCAATGCTTGCTTCTCACTTAATTATACTTATAGCCTTAGCTAGCCATCAGTGCTTGGTCTTTTATCACTTTACCCTCATCTAGCTAAGCCCAGAACCTCCATGCCCTCAGGTGGAACTGCATCGTGACAACCCAAGGACCCCTACCCATGGCCGGTCACTCCTCTTCCGTCATAGGGAGCGGCCATGGTGTTTGAGTGGTCGCTAGGGCCCGCCAAATGTATGTCATTACTTTGAGGAGCTTTTACCTTTGAGTTTTCTGCATATTTTACTATGTTGTGCCAAACCAGACATTACAATGGAACAACCTGACACATCAGTTAAAACTTAAAATAAATACAGTTGTGGTGTAGCGAGACCATGTTCAAAGGTTGTAATGAATGTCTTGAAAGTAAAGGGAAATCATGTCATTAAACTGTTTTTTTTTCAATGTTGATATTTGTCAGAATCTGTCAAGGTGTGCTTTTGGCTCACTGTGTCCCCCTGCTCTCCACTGGTCCCTAACAGGAGTAACGAGGTGGGGTTCTGGATCTGGAGCAGTGGTCCTGGTCCAAGCCCACCATCTCCGGGCCCTCCCCACACCCACGAGGAGGCCAGTCTCAGGTCAGGATGATGTTTTTTCCTTCACACCTTCTCCCTCAATACCTCCATCACCCTTACATATCTCAATTCCTGCATTTCCACCACACACCCTCCATATCCCATCATGCACTATTTCAGATTAGTTAGTAAATACACTGCCATTCAAACGTTTGGGGTCAGTTATAAATGTCCTTGTTTTTGAAAGAAAAAGCACATTTGTGTTCTTCATAATATCAAATTTATCCAAAATACATTGTAGACGAAATTGCAGTTTCTTTTTCTTTTTATGGAATATCTACAGAGGCCCATTATCAGCAACCATCACTCCTGTGTTCCAATGGCACGTTGTTAGCTAATCCAAGTTTGTAATTTTAAAAGGCTAATTGATTATTAGAAAACCCTTTTGCAATTATGTTAACACAGCTGAAAACTGTAGGTCTGATTAAAGAAGCTATAAAACTGACCTTCAGACTAGTTTAGTATCTGGAGCATCAGCATTTGTGGGTTCGATTATAGGCTCAAATGGCCAGAAACAAAGAACTTTCTTCTGAAACTCATCAGTCTATTCTTGTTCTGCGAAATTAAGGCTATTCCATGTGAAATTGCCAAGAAATGAAGATCTCGTATAACCGATGTGTACTACCAGCTAAACTGTCTCTAACCAGAATAGAAAGAGTGGGAGGCCCCGGTGCACAACTGAGCAAGAGACAAGTACATTGGTGTCTAGTTTGAGAAAATGCCTCACAAGTCCTAAACTGGCAGCTTCATTAAATAGTACCCAAAACACCAGTCTCAATGTCAACTGTGAAGAGGCTTAATTCCGGGATGCTGGGCCTTCTGGGCAGAGTTGCAAAGAAAAGCCAGTATCTCAGACTGGCCAATAAAAATAAACGTTTAAAATGGGCAAAAGAACAGACACTGGACAGAGGAATTGCCTAGAAGGCCAGCATCCCAGAGTCGGCTCTTCACTGTTGATGTTGAAACTGGTGTTTTCTGAAGGAAGTAGTACACAGCATTGTACGAGATTCTTCAGTTTCTTGGCAATTTCGCATGGAATAGCCTTCATTTCTCAGAACAAGAATAGACTGACGAGTTTAAGAAAGTTCTTGTTTCTGGTCATTTTGAGCCTGTAATCGAACCCAGAAATGCTGATGCTCCAGATACTCAACTAGTTTAAAGAAGGCCACTTTTATTGCTTCTTTAATCAGAACAACAGTTTCAGCTGTGCTAACATCAATGCAAAAGGGTTTTCTAATGATCAATTAGCCTTTAAAATTATACATTTGATTAGCTAACACAATGTTTAATTGGAACACAGGAGTGATGGTTGCTGATAATGGGCTTGTACGCCAACGTAGGGATATTCCATTAAAATCAGCCGTTTCCGGCTACAATGGTCATTTACAACATGAACGATGTCTGCACTGTATTTTGATCAATTTGATGTTATTTTAATGGACAAAATGTGCTTAAAAAAAAAACAAGGACATTTCTAATTGACCTCAAACTTTGAAAGGGATCTGTCTGTGTTTTACAGGAATACAAGTTACCTTTTGTGGCTCACGTAAAGATGGTTATCTACATGTTTTAAATGTATTTTCTCCCTCTCCCTCACAGATTGTGATTGACAACAAGACTCTTCTTATTCTGGGAGGGGCTGTGGAGGCCCTAATGCAGTGAGAGCCTATGTTCTCTAATGAGGCATTATTATTGTCCATGCATAAAAAGCTCTGCCCTCTTGTTTTGCTGTTTGTGATTCTGCACCTCCCTTCTCTCTCATGTCCCTGCTAGCTGCTGAAAGATGCCTGGCCCTGCACATGGGTGCCCCACCCTGGACATGGCAGCAGCTGAGGGTGGAGAACGACGACCATGGAGCCCCAGAACTGTGGGTGCCACCCTGCTTGCAGGGTATGGCTATGTCTCTGTCATCTATCCCCTGTCTCACCGCACTAAACACTGTTGGGATATTGTTTTGTAGGTTTACTTCATCTCAACTTCCTTCATTGTTTTCTGTCGTCCATCCCACGCTCTCTCCAGGTTGGACAGTGTGTGGTGGTGTTCTCCAGGCTCCGCCTGGCCGTGCGCCACTCAGCCCCAGCCTGAACTCCGGCCCTCCCCATCAGTGCCCTCCTGGCCCCCTGGGCCCAGAGCTCCCCTCGCCTGCGCCTCCCAGTCCCTTTAGGAGGCGCGCCGGGCCGCCCCTGGGGGCTGTTGAGGCCCCTGTGTGAACGTCGCTGGGGGATGACTGAGACCACGTCCCTCGGCCAGAGGGGGTGCCAGAGAGGGTAGCCCCTGCTCCTCCTCAACAGCCATCCCTCCCCAGGGCCTGACAGCCCGCCTCTGCCCTCCTCCATCCTCTACTCAACGGCTCATCCCCCTCTCCCGACCAGCCCTGCCCAGGATGCCTCCCGCCCCTCTCGCCCTGTCTCCTCGGACTACGGCTGGGGGAGTCTCCCCCCCAGCCACCCACCCCTTTCTGAGGTACCCAGCACTAACGGCGGCACACGCTCCACCTGCCCCTGGCTCCCCACGCACCCCCGGGGCCGTGTCCCCCGCAGCCCTGAGACGAGGCCTGGAGGCTGTCAAAACTCCTGTCCTCTTCATCCTCCTCAAACCCCTTGTCCCAAAGGAGCTGCTTCAGGGAGGAAGTGGGGAGGAGTGGCTTCAGCAGGAACATCCCCCTTTCCAGCCCGCCAGGCTGCTGCTGCCGGTCTGGATGGACACTCCATCCCGCCTATCGCACGGCGGCTTGGTCACCACCCGCCCCAGAGCCTGAACGTGCAAGTGCCCCCTGTACCAGTCGCCAATTGCAAGCCCATGCAGATGTGTATGTCCTGGACGTGTCCCGAGCCAAAGCAGCCGGTCTCGTCTCCTGGAGGGTTTACGGAACGGCACCCCCCTGCCGTCACAGGCCCCCCCGAGACCAGCCTCTCACACAGTGGTCCAGGGTAGGGGCTAGCTCATCATATTCGGGGGCTTGATGGACAAGAAGCAGAACGTGAAGTACTGGCCCTAAAACCAACGCCTTGTACTTTGCTGCCAAGAGGTAATGCAGCGATGGATGGGTTTGTGAGTGACGCCAAAGTGTTTGCTAGGTAACGGACGATCAAGCCATCCTAACCCATACAAGGAAGTCAAACAAGGCCTTTTCCTCACCGCTGAGGATCGTGGGAAAAGAATGTGTCACACTAATTCTGACGTTCCTCTCCCTCTCACACTAACTTCTCCTCTGCCCCCATCTTCCTATCACATAACTTAAAAGAAAATAACATTTCAGACAGTACATTTAATAAGACACTTGAGGATGTTGTTGCTATAATGGTGACTGTTGGATGAATGGGCATCCTGACCTCCCAACGTGTGTGTGTGTGTGTGAGACAAAGGTTGGTCAAATGGCCTGAGTGGACAGCAGTTAATCCCAAAATATGTAGACAGTTTCTTTTCCTCTTGGTCGCCCGCTTGAACTTACTGAAAGAAAAGAAAATGGAACGAGCCTTGCGCTTGCTTACGAGGGGCGCAACAGTGGACAACGACTACCTTGCTTTTTTTTAAATCACTCTTTCAGCCTGCATTGTTTACATTGGAAACTGTGAGTGTGTGTAATAGCATGATGTTGTGTGTGTGGTGTAAATGCATGTTGATGGTTGTTTAGGGGGGGCTCGGAGGTTGCTGCAGTGTACTGTAAGCATAAGAAAACAATAAAGGCCTCCATGTCTTAACTGTCAGGTTGTGTTTTATGTATTGTTTATTGTTAACTGAGGTTCCAGGTCTAAATCCTGCATTTATTGTAAGAATGAAAACCACCTCACAGCTTTTGTACATGATTGCACTCCTGCTCTTTTCACAATCTATACACCAATGATCTGATTGTGATGACATCACCTGTGTTGAAAATAGTGGTGAGAGTTATCACAAATAGCCTAGCACACAGTGCTCATAAAATGATCTTGATTTTTATCTTTGCACTAGAGGTGTAGTTCTTCCTGGAGACATTAATCAACCTTCAGTGGAGCGGCTGGTTGATTTGTGTCCTGAAAGTATTTTGATTCTGGGCCATCACATATTTGGCCAACATCTTACAAAATAAAGGTTACAAATAAAATAAACCTTTAGACTTGAGGTTGTTTGTAGGGTGCCAGGTAGGTTCTACCTACCAGAGAAAATATTGAGTTCTCCTTTCTTGTTTGGGAGGAAATGAGTCCCATCTGATCCGTCAAGTCTACACCAATACAGTGACTCATAAAAGTCGGTATGGACATACTTTTCATAAACCTTTACAACATTGAAATAACTTAAACTTCTGGTTCTTTTTGCATTACTAAATAAACCATCACAGAACTGTGAGCTTCCTGGTTCCTCAAGAAACACCTGTACCTCTGGCCTAAGAGTCTAGCCCGGTAACCGAGTAGAGTGAAATACACGTGACCTCAGTATTGCAATTGTCCTTTCATAAAGTGATGGGTAAACCTGGTCTCATTAATGCAATCAGATTGCACAACCTCTACCACACACACAATAAAGAGTGTCACATCTCTGTAGTCTTCTACTACAACTTAAATCATCACGGTATACATCACACCAAAACAAATCTGAATAATTACATGCAAAAAGTTGTGGTCATTAGATAATCCAATTCGCCAACAAATCTCCGTAATTAAAAGGCCACAAGAAACAGCACTGACGATTAGTAGTCAAACAATAGACATAAGTAGACTCTACATACCATACTGTACACACTTTTTTTACTACAAACAAAATAAACTGTCTCTTAACGAACTCCAAGCTGAGGGTAGAACATTTCCTCTCTCGCCACTGTCACAACCCCACTGCGCAGCTGATGCTGGCTATTTAACAGGGAATTAAAGGGGAAGCGCCTATTGGAAGGAGAAGCACTGAGACGGTTCAGACAAATTCAGGGCGGTCAACAACGACTGACAGAAGCAACTCTGGATCAATTTTCTGATATTCAGGCCCAAAACAAAGGATGGGATGTTCTGATGGTACACTATTGATACTGCACTAGCTAAAGTCTAGGCTCTCTAGTGGCCCCTGCGGTTATAGCCAAATCAAATGAATGGGTATGGGAAACACGACAAACTAACACGTTGGCATTAAAAGAGTAATTTTGAAACAAAAGCTATGTTCTAAAAGAGACAGCTTGATTACAGTACAATGACTGCTAAATCATCTATTGCAGCATTTCCCAATTGTCAAGGTCATTCCCACATGAAAAAATGCTCGATCATGTGTAGCACTTACTATAGAATGTTTTAGTATACTGTAGAATACTATAGTAAATACTACAGTATTATCCAAAGAAACGATTGTAAATATTACAGTAATGTCTGCAAAAACACTACACTTTTTTAGCTATAGTAAATACTGCAGTATTTAATTTGAATATACCCTGCCCATTCCCTCCCCATATCCCAATTTGTGCCACCCATAAGTGAGAAACCTACATGCCACATGTATAGATAATGTGTCCCATACAGGTTATAGAAAATAAACATTGTCAATAGAGAAATACAGAAAACAATATAAACCAGAAATCCAACATCAGTAGACCATCCCCTCACCCGCTCTGTTACTATTGAAGAAATGAAGAATAATTTGAAAAATTGAAAAACAAAGCACCAGGGGAAGACAACATTGACAGCACATTCATCAAACAAGCACCTGATGAATACCTGCACCTCCTTTCTAACCTCTTCACCACATCTCATGGAAGGCTATTTTCCCGTACCTTGGAATTCTGCAGTTGTCACAATGATTCACAAACCTGGAAAAGATCCATACAACTGTCACAAGTTATAGACCAATCAGCCTCCTCAGTCATGTCGGGAAGCTGTGTGAGTACTCACCCAAAGACTGAGCGGCCACACTGAGGAAATGGGCCTCCTTGGAATCCACCGAGCTGGCTTTAAAAAAACAAGATCAACTACCAATAACATTCTAAGACTATATAAAAATATATATTTTTTTACAAAATACAAAAGTACAAAAAATGTGTGTGTATATAAAAGTGTGTGTATATAGGTGGATGCATTCCTTAGCCCCAGCCCCAGCCCCCTCTCCCGGCACACGGCTGTCAACTGTAATTTTAATGAAGTTGCTTTTAAACACAAACTTATGTCAGGAAAGGAAAAATAGAGTAACTAATCTATGCCTGTTCTAATAAAACCTTAGTGCACTTAGACTCGGGGGATGCTTTGCTTGACCACACCCTCCTTCCTTGCTCCTGGTCTGCCCTGCCTCTTCCACCAAATCTTTTGTTTTTAATGTACAGAAAAGAGCAGAAGCTCTGAGCTGCCCAATCAGGTCTATTGCCTATTGTCGTTGTAGAAAAGAGCAGACGCTGTCAACTATTGTTCAGGCCCCAGTCCTACCTCACTTACTATTTTAGTATTTCTCCAGTAGGTTTCCCTCAAGGAGAAAGACTCCACTTTATTTCAATGATAATAAAACAGAAACACTATAGTAAATACTACAGTAATGTCTGCAAACAAACTACAGTAAATACTACAGTCTGCAATAACATGACGGAAAATACTACAGTGTACTACAGTCTGCAAAAACCTTACAGTAAATACTACGGTATACTACAGTCTGCAAAAGGACCATTAATTACTATAGTATATACTACAGTTTTCCTTTACTGCAGTACTTATACTATAGTTTACTGTAAATACTACAGTATTCACTGTAGTGTTTTTGCGGACTTTAGTTTGGAAAAACACTACAGTGAATACTACAGTAAAGTCAGTAAAA
>NW_027035114.1:0-9623 GCF_034236695.1 Oncorhynchus nerka | reverse complement strand
CTTTACATATCTAGTAGTTAGCTCCTACAATTCAGTGTCGGTTCATAACATTCTACTATATTACATACATACTGTAGAATGATAAACCATGAAATTATTATTCTCAAGCTAACCCAAAACATTTAGCTATGAACACCTGTTCTCGCCAGTTTCGGTTCAATTCATCAAACTTTCTTTCATGGCAACTAATAAGCAGGCCATGTCCTATTTGTTTCATGACAGTGTAATAAAGGTTAGATTTGTTTTACAGAAAGATGAAAGAACACAATATGTCTGTCAGGGAATGCAATTCTAATATGTCAGCTGAAGAGTTAGACCAGAAAGTCAGGGCCATTAAGGCAAGGATGCCCCATGTGGGCTTTAGAATGATCAAAGGAAGTCTCCAAGCAATAGACCATCGTGTACAATGGCGAAGAGTTAGGGAGTCTTTGCAGCGTGTAGATCAGGGCTGCCTACCCTCTTCCTGGAGATCTACTGTCCTGTGAGGCTCAGTCCAACCCTAATTTAGCAATTCTGATTCAGCTAGTTAAGGTCTTATTGAGCAGCTAATTAGTAGAATCAGGTGTTAAATTAGGGTTGGACTGAAAACCAACAGAACGGTAGTTCTCCAGGAAGAGGGTTGGGCAGCCCTGGTGTAGATGGTACAGGTATCATTGCCATAGTGATCCAGCTTCGTTGCATTGCTCGGCAAAGATGCTCTGTTCCTGCTCCGCTGTCTCTCGTCCACATTGATACAAATCATAAATTGATAAGGTACTAAATTGTATAATGTCTCCATCAAATCTAAGAAGTTATTTAAACTTTTTTATTATTACTTATTCGAAGACAAATGTTCAATTATGTATGAAATTGATGTTGTTCTTCATCAACTGGTAATACATAAATAATGAAGCAGGTTAATAGGTTTAACATTTCACTTTTAATTCCAATGCTTTTTTTCAAGACACAACATTGTCATCTTTGGCGGTATAGATGGATTTTCAAGGAAGGTAAGTATGTTATTTTGTATGCATATGGCATATTTCCCATTTCCCATCACCTAATGAACAAGCACAATACCAGTCTGGTGTGAGGACCAGGCAGAGGAAGCTTTATTGCTGGCAAAAGTGTCCATAACCAGAGGTAATTAAACTGCTCTCTGTCTATCTTCCTCTCTGCCTGTCTTGTTGTACATGGAACATGTCAAACATGCATCAATTTAAAAAAACTTAAGATGTCAGCTGCTGATTAAAAAATGTACACCACATAAACACTCAGCCATTTTCACTGGACTGTCAAGCCCGTTTCTGCCAAGTCATGATTTCCTTGGGGGTTAGCCTTGCAATAACCAAGTGGTGAGACACATAGCCCTCTATATTTAAATGTTTTAGGTACACTCAGATAGGTGTCTGCGTCACATACAGTCAGTAACCACTCACAGAGGCACACGCAACTTGCATTTCTATAACCTCTGACCCACCTCAGAGCAGGACCACACAACCTTTTCTTTCTCTCTGTTAGAGTGGAAAGCTTATGGAGAGATGTTTGGAGTGCTGTGATATGTCAGTACTACAACAGGTGGAGGACATGCTTTATCGGGAGGATAATCTGTACATTCTGACAGTGGGGTCATTGTTCCTGACATCCCATGTCTACTGAGAATATTGCTGTGCTGCAACATCAAATCCTTTGGTGAGGACATATACATGCATGCTCTTCGATTATTTATGCGTCTTCAGCCTTTTTAGGTGCAGTCCTGCCACACTGTATGTAGGATATTGTTTTAGCCCCAGTTCCACTCTTGATAATGGCAACAATTTGTATTTTTTGGAGGAAGGTGAAAAGATAGCAGGCCCAGCTGTCAAAGAGAGAGTAGGCTATTCTGGATAGAGCAGTAGTCTATTTCTTGTGAGGTTTTCTGTCCTCAGATGTAGAGCTGTTAAAGCCTGTCTGCAGATTAAGAGGTCCCAATAAAGAGCAGCGGTTCTCAGTCCTGGTTCTGGGGGCTCAAAGGGGTGCACATTTGAGTTTTTGCCTTAGCACTGCACTGCTGATTCAAATGCTCAACTCATCATCAAGCTTCAAGTGGTATTTATGTATTCATTTGTGATGCTATCCTTGATATGATCCTGTTATTGTCACACGCTGCACATGTTTCTATCTATCTATCCATCCATCCAATGTTATCATGATTTGTTATAAGGGATATTATACTTATATTATACAGGAAGTATTATTAAAGAGATGCTATACATTGAAATACAGATAGATGTAGTAGTCCCAGAGTTAAGGATCCAAGTTCAGTTTTGCATTTCACCTCCTGATGATTATGACTGACCGTGTTAGAAAAAGGAAAAAAAGCTTAATCATGCTCTCTATCCATCTGTCTCTCATCTGCAGGTATGTTTTGATGTGAGAAAGGAAGCCAGTCCCGTCATCGCCACCTCACCCGCTCTTAAGATAACCAGCCTTGGGCTCCCAGTCGGCCCGAAGGTTAAGAGGCACCGCTAGAGACCATATGTAATTGTGATGAACGGAGAGAATATTAGGGTAGCACTGTAATTCATTAGTCATATGCTGTCTTCCCTGCTCCTGTTTTACCTCTTTCCTTTTCTGTCTTCAACCCCTCTCTCCCCACCTCCTCTTTCTTTATAATGCACACCATCTGTGCTTTGAAGTACAGATCCGCCGTTTCCAGCTACTACTCATTTACAACATTAACAATGTCTACACTGTATTTCTGATACATTTTGTTATTTTAATTGACAAAAAAAGTGCTTTTCTTTCAAAAACAAGGACATTTCTAAATGACCCAAACTTTTGAACAGTGGTGTAAACATTCATACCTATATACATACATACACACTTGTTTTTAGAATATACCTTCCTTTATTATTCACCGCAAACCCTACCACAATAACAACACTTAGGCTTCTACTTCCAGCTTATACATACTATACACATTTTACAGACAATCTATTTTACAATAGTTATATTTTGTTTGTTTTTAGTCCTGGCCTTCCTCTATTTCTGATGTCCATCAAGTTTGATTTCTCCAGACCAACGCAAGGGGGAGTTAGAGCACTCATTATGCATTTGGGTCCCAAGGTTTTTATATGACCAATCATTTCAAGTGGTTCCAATGACGAATTTGACACAAGCCACCTGTCCCTGGTGACTTTCTTCAGCAAAGATGGCTGACAAAACATTATGACATGAGTATGAATTTGTAATTCGCGACAATGTAACATATTTTTTAATATAAATATGAACTTTATCGAACAAAACATACATGTATTGTGTAACATGAAGTCCTATGAGTGTCATCTGATGAAGATCATCAAAGGTTAGTGATTAATTTGATCTATATTTCTGCTTTTTGTGACTCCTCTCTTTGGCTGGAAAAATGGCTGTTTTTTCTGTGACTAGGTACTGACCGAACATAATCAGATGGTGTACTTTTATCGTAAAGCCTTTTTGAAATCGGACACTGTGGTGGGATTAACAACAAGTTTTTCTTTAAAATGGTGTAAAATACTTGTAAGTTTGAGGAATTTTTATTATGAGATTTCTGTTGTTTGAATTTGGCGCCCTGCACTTTCACTGGCTGTTGTCATATCAATCCCGTTAACGGGATCTCAGCCGTAAGAAGTCAAAAACAAAAATAGAGTGGTATTTTGACCGCTTCAAGTCAAAGTACATGAACCTACGGTGTCAGGAAAAAAAGTACCAGCCATGTATCTATTGTAATTTACGAGAAATCGTACAATGTACAATTGGTGATGATTTCTTTTTTTTTTTTAAGTTACAGATCCAGTCAAAATTTTGGGCCTGCTCCAAAATATGTGATAGTTGGCTTCTAAACGAATTGGACAAAGTGGGTTTGGTGTCAGTTTGGTGTCAGAATGATATCTTATTTACTGATGGACTCTGACTTGCTGGCTGACTTTTCTCCATTTGCAATAAGTTTAAACAGTGATGAATCATCACCAAAATGACAGACTGAAATCAACATTAAAAGTGTTGGAAAATGGCATCACTATAGTCTCTAGGCCGTGCCGGGTTCAAGGAGATGCCCCACTTGACCGAAACTTGCTCTGTCTGACCGCAGTGAGCGTGCAACAAAGTAGGCCAAAATGAAGCCTGATCTAAATTTCAGGTGCTTTTGGGTGACAGCGGCAGAACCGTTAGGGTTAGATGGACAATATAACCACAGGAACATTCCTAAGGTCCTCCCGATCTGTGCAAGCCTAACCTTGACCGTGTGGCATTAACCCTTAACAGTGAAAACAGGGTGAATACATTGCCTGCTCCCCTAACTTCAATCTGAAGCCTCTGTGGGTTATAAATGCCATATCAAACTGTATCAAAAAGTTTAAACAGTGATAAACCATCACCAAATTGACATGCAGAAATCAACACCAACGAGCGATGGAGAGGAACCACTATCACTGCCCGGCCATCCCGAGTTCAACGGGCCAGTCAATTGGGCATGTCTGCAGTATATTAGAGCATGTCAAATTCATGATGGTAAATGCCCATTGAAAGACATTGCAAATGGACACCCGTGCAGCTGGTTACCTGAACCGGTTACCAGGAGCACATTTTTAATTACAGTATCCATTGACTTAGGACTCAATTTGCAGTTCCTATGCTTCCACTAGATGTCAACAGTCTTTAGAAATTGTTTCAGGCTTGTATTCTTATAAATGAGGCCAGTCTGAATGAGTGGACCCTACCGTGTCACAGAGCTTTTTCATGCGCAATCCAGAGAGAGTGCATTTCTTGTTTACCTTTCATATTGACAACGTTATTGTCCGGTTGAAATATTATAGATCATTTAGGCTAAAAACAACCTGAGGATTGAATATAAACATCGTTTGACATGTTTCTATGAACTTTACGGATACAATTGGGATTTTTTTGTCTGCCTGTTTTGACTGCGTTTGAGCTTGTGGATTACTGAAGAAAACGCGAACAAAACTGAGGTTTTTGGATATAAAGAGACTTTTTATCGAACAAAAGGAACATTTATTGAGTAAATGAATGTCTTCTGATTGCCACCATATGAAGATCATCAAAGGGATTAATTTTATCTCTATTTCTGAGTTTTGTAACGCTTCTGCTTGGCTGGTTACTGTTTGTAATAATTTGTCAACTGGGCGATGTTCTGGGCTAGGTATGCTTTCGCCGAAAAGCATTTTATAAATCTGACACCGTGGTTGGATGAACAAATATGTTTTGTTTTCTGAATTTTTATAATGAGCATTTCTGTATTTGGCGCTCTGCAATCTCACTGGATGTTGGCCAGATGGGACGTCCCACATACCCTAGAGGTTAACATAGTGATATATATATATATCATTGGTCAGTATAAATGCCATTTGGACATGGTTCACTGACTTTTGGGTTCAGAAGCCTCAATAAAATAAGACAAAGGTATGTTCATATGGTTGTTATATATGTATTATGGGTTCTGGACAGGGGCCTGGAGGGTCACTGTCCAGCAGAGGGAGGACCCCAGGGGCTTGAAAGCCATCCCTTCCACCATCGTCCTCGTAGAGAACAGGGGCCATGTTTGAACATGGCCACCTAGCAGACACCTGTGAAAAGGTGGTCTGCATGAAATGACGGGATGTGGGTCACCGCTACGATATAAGAATAATCTTTATGGAACAAAAGGAACATTTGTTGTGCAACTGGGAGTCTCGTGAGTGAAAACATCCGAAGATCGGTTAATTTGATTGCTTTTCTGATTTTCGTGACCAAGCTTCCTGATGCTAAGTGTACATAATGCTATGCTAGGCTATCGATAAATTTACACAAACGCCTGGATTGCTTTCGCTGTAAAGCATAATTTCAAAATCTGAGACGACAGGGTGATTAATAAAGGCTAAGCTGTGTTTCAAAATATTGTACTTGTGATTTCATGAATATTAATATTTTCTAGTAATACTATTTGACTGTTGCGCTATGCTATTCAGTAGTTGCAGACGGAAATTGTCCCGCCACAGGGATTGGTAGCGTCAAGAAGTTAACCAGCATGGCTACCACAGCATTCTGCAGTGATACGCCATCCCATCTAGTTTGGGCTTAGTCCCACTATCATTTGTTTTTCAACAGGACAATGACCCAACACATCTCCAGGCTGTGTAAGGGCTATTTTACCAAGAAGGAGAGTGATGGATGGAGTGCTGCATCAGATGACCTGGCCTCCACAACCCCCCAACCTCAATCAAATTGAAATGGTGTGTTATTTCATAGTTTGTGTCTTCACTATTGTTCTGCAATGTAGAAAATAGTAAAAATAAAGAAAAACCCTTTAATGAGTAGGTGTTCTAATACCTTGACCAGTAGTGTACATCCAAAAGGTCCGCTGTGCTGTCCCTTTGAGCACCTGACCACATGACTGAATAGGCTTAATTAAAAGATAATGGCATGTCATTAGTGAAGATTTTAAAAGTAAGGGCCAAGACACCTGCCTCTGGGGGAATTCCTGATTCTTCCATTCAAGAACACCCTCTGTGTTCTGTTAGATGTTTAACTCTTTAACCACAATAAAGCAGGGGTGTTAAACCATAACACAGGTTTTCTACCTGCAAACTATGATCAATAATGTCAAAAGCTGCACTGAAGTCTAACAAACCAGCCACCCAAATATATTTATCATCATCAGTTTCTCTCAGCCAATCAGTCATTTGTGTCAGTGATGTGCTTGTTGAATGTCCTTTCCAATAAGCATACTGAAAGTTTGTCGTTAATTCGTTACTGTAAAATAGCATTGTATTTGGCCAAAAGCTATTTTTTCCAATAGTTTACTAAGGGTTGGTAACAGGGTGATTGGTCAGCTCTTTGAGACAATAAAAGGGGCTTTACTATTCTTAGGTAGCGGAAATTACTTTTGCTTCCCTCCAAGCCTGAGGGCACACTTTCTAGTAGGCTAAAATGTGGCAAGTCCAAGTTGTCAGACCCCAGTGGCTTGTCGTTGTTGATAGACAAGACGTTTTTCACCTCTTCCACAGTCACTTTACAAAATTCTAAATTAAAATGGTTTGCCTTTCAATTTGGTCAGATATACTTGGATGGTGTCAGCGTTTGTTGATTGCATGTCATGCCTAAGTTTTGCTAATCTTGCCAATGAAAAAATCATTATAGTAAACTCAACATAAAAATAAACTTCTTTTCACAGTGAATTGCGTTTATTTTCAGCAAACTTAACATGTGTAAATATTTGTATGAACATAACAAGATTCAACAACAGACATAAACTGAAGAAGTTCCACAGACAAGTGACTAACAGAAATGGAATAATGTAAACAGGTCCCCAGACGTGCTCAATGTGATTGAGATCCGGGCTCTTCGCTGGTCATGGCAGAACACTGACATTCCTGTCTTGCAGGAAAATCGCACACAGAGCGAGCAGTGCGGCTGGTGGCATTGTCATGCTGGAGGTCATGTCAGGATGAGCCTGCAGGAAGGCTTTACCACATAAGGGAGGAGGATGTCTTCCTGTAATGCACAGTGTTGAGATTGCCTGTGACACACGCCCCAGACCATAATGGACCCTCCACCTACAAATCGATCCCACTCCAGGGTACAGGCCTGGTTTAACGCTCATTCCTTCAATGATAAACCGAATCCGACCATCACCCCTGGTGAGACAAAACTGCGACTGGTCAGTGAAGAGCACTTTTTGCCAGTCCTCTATGGTCCAGCGACGGTGGGTTTGTGCCCATAGTCGACGTTGAGGCCGGTGATGTCTGGTGAGGACCTGCCTTACAACAGGCCTACAAGCCCTCAGTCCAGCCTCTCTCAGCCTATTGTGGACAGTCTGAGCACAGATGAAGGGATTGTGCGTTCCTGGTGTAACTCGGGCTGTTGTTGTTGCCATCCTGTACCTGTCCCGCAGGCGTGATGTTCGGATGTACTGATCCTGTGCAGGTGTTGCTACATGCGGTCTGCCACTGCGAGGACGATCAAATGTCCATCCTGTCTCCCTGTAGCGCCGTCTTAGGCGTCTCACATTATGGGCATTGCAATTTATTGCCCTGGCCACATCTGCAGTCCTCATGCCTCCTTTTAGCATGCCTAAGGCACGTTCACGCAGATAAGCAGGGACCCTGGGCATATTTCTTTTGGTGTTTTTTAGAGTCAGTAGAAAGGCCTCTTTAGTGTCCTAAGTTTTCATAACTGTGACCTTAATTGCCTACCGTCTGTAAGCTGTGTCTTATCAACCACTCCACAGGTGCATGTTCATTAATGGTTCATTGAACAAGCATGGTGAACAGTGTTAAAACTCCTTTACGGAAATAACTGTGTAGTTATTTGGATTTTTACGAATTATCTTTGAAAGACAGGGTAATATCTAACAATTACCTAATACACAAATCTAAGTAAAGGAATTAAGAAGATATAAATGTATGGATGACCAAAGTCAGAGCGGCTTAGACTAAGATACAGTAGAATACAGTATATACATGTGAGATTAGTAATGCAAGACATGTAAACATTATTAAAGTGGCATTATTAAAAGTGACTAGTGTTCCATTTATTAAAGTGGCAATGATTTCAAGTCTGTATGTAGACAGCAGCATCTCTGTGCTACTGATGGCTATTTAACAGTCGGATGGCCTTGCTATAGAAAAACAGTCGGCGTTGTCGGCAGGATTCACCACGATTTATAGTTGAACTGGTGAGTCTGAATCAGTGGAATCAGCCGGCACCTAAAAACAAGGTAGGCACAGTTCCTACACCTGTTAATACTCATTCTGACTTCTTAGGGAGATGAGAGTTATAGGCTGAAGACAAATGAAAAGATATGGAAAGCCAGAGTTTATTCAGGAGGCCAACTGTATATACTACCGGTAGACCTAGGGGTTGGGGTCCCTAGGAAGGTTTAGCCCCTAATAGGAGGGGGTTTATGACTTTACAACCATGTAGTAAATTTCCTGCAGAGACTCTTGTCTCCCTGACCATGACGTATGGGACAGAGAGGGTTACAGTAGAACAAAATAACTATCACGCCAAATTCTACTACATCCCAGAATTTGAGAATTGAACAATATTCCTAATTTTGGAGAATGTGTAAACGGTCAGTGGAGAAGCCAGCTAAGACCCGGTCCGTTTTGTTTCATGTTTGTGACCTCATGAAAGACAATACAGGCACATTATCCTAACTCTGTTTATATAGGTTCCTCAGTTATGAGGCTTGCATCTAAGTCTTATATAAAATGAGTGAGTAAAGATGAAAATATTTGCAAAATGATGTAATGTGATGTTAACCTTTAAAATGAGAGAATTGGCCTTCATCGTAAAGTTTGACTAAGTCAGTAGCCACGCCCAAGTGAATAGACATTGGTTGGAAATTTTGAACAAACCCCTTTTCCACTCTTGAATAAAAGACTCTGTGACGAAAAGTCAACTCAGTTCCAAATACCATGAGGACTTGTCCTCACATTTAAAAGGGCTAATTCTAATTACAACTCTACAGACCAGGAAACGTGAGCTCTTGCTCCATACGTAAAATGGTTTGATCACCTGAAGAAGTGCATACTAAACTAGCATATATCAGACTGCAGATGAACATATGCACACATCTAGTAAGAGAACACTGACCGATGAGGAAGCATCTCCAGAGTGAGATG
>NW_027035113.1:0-9621 GCF_034236695.1 Oncorhynchus nerka | reverse complement strand
TTTGGAAGACCCATTTGCGACCAAGCTTTAACTTCCTGACTGATGTCTTGAGATGTTGCTTCAATATATTCACATATTTTTCCTCCTCATGATGCCATCTATTTAGTGAACTGCACCAGTCCCTCCTTATTGATTTGCACTTTTCGCACCAAAGTATGTTCATCTCTAGGAGACAGAACGCATCTCCTTCCTGAGTGGTATGACAGATCTGTGGTCAGATAGTGTTTATACTTGCGTAGGTCTTGTCTGATTTCTTTTGATTTGCCTATGATGTCAAGCAAAGAGGCACTGAGTTTGAAGGTAGGCCTTGAAATACATCCACAGGTACACCTCCAATTGACTCATATTATGTAAATTTGTCTATCAGAAGCTTCTAAAGCCACGACATCATGTTCTGGAATTTTCCAAGCTGTTTAATGGCACAGTCAACTTAGTGTTTGTAAACTTCTGACCCTCTGGAATTGTGATACAGTGAATAATAAATGAAATAATCTGCCTGTAAACAATTGTTGTCATGCACAAAGTAGATATAGCCGATACTAGCCGAAACTATAGTTTGTTAACAAGAAATTTGTGGAGTGGTTGAAAAACAAGTTTTAATGACTCCAACCTAAGTGTATGTAAACCTCCAACTTCAACTGTACATATATACTGATAGCAGTAGAGAGATGAAATGTGTGAGTAGAAACAGAGAAGGAGGATGTAAACACTGGTTAGGAAGGAAACAACAGAAACGTTCTGAACAGACGCCCTGCGCTTGTCGCTCTACTCTCCGGCTCAGGAATACAAAGCCTTGATTACAGGAGGAAAGAACAGCATAAGCCTTGTGATGAGCCTTATGGCTCCCTGTAATCACTGGGCTAGAGGGATCAGGAGAGAAAGAGAGGAAAGATAGGAGGAGTGAGAAAGAATGAAAGAAAAACAAAATAAACAGACGTAGATGTTGGAATTCAGAACAACAAAGAGAGAGGACTGTAGAGAAAGAAGAGAGGGACAGAGAGATAGAATACAGAGAGATAAAGAGACGAGTACAGAGAGATAAAGACAGGAATACAGAGAGATAAAGAGAGGAGTACAGAGAGATAGGGGAATACAGAGAGATAAAGAGGGAGTATAGAGAGATAAAGACACGAGTACAGAGAGATAAAGACAGGAATACAGAGAGATAGAGGAATACGGAGAGATAAAGAGAGGAATACAGAGAGATAAAGAGAGGAGTACAGAGAGATAAAGAGGGGAGTATAGAGAGATAAAGAGGGAGTATAAATAGATAAAGAGACGAGTACAGAGAGATAAAGAGGGGAGTATAAAGAGATAAAGAGAGGAATACAGAGAGATAAAGAGGGAGTATAAAGAGATAAAGAGACGAGTACAGAGAGATAAAGACAGGAATACAGAGAGATAGAGGAATACAGAGAGATAAAGAGGGGAGTATAAAGAGATAAAGAGACGAGTACAGAGAGATAAAGACAGGAATACAGAGAGATAGGGGAATAAAGAGAGATAAAGAGAGGAATACAGAGAGATAAAGAGAGGAATACAGAGAGATAAAGAGAGGAATACAGAGAGATAAAGAGGGGAGTACAGAGAGATAAGAGAGTATAGAGATAAGAGGGGAACAGAGATTAAGAGAGATGAATAAAAGGTGGGAGAACATGTGTGTGTGCATGCAATAGAGAAAGAGAGAGGGAGGGAGAGAGGGTTGGAGGGGGAGAGGAGGGAGGGAGGGAGGGATGGAGGTAGGGAGGGAGGGAGGGACAGAGACAAGGGGGAAGGTGTAATTGGCGGTGTGTTTAACACCTCTGTCTGTGTGCTGAGCCAGAGCAGACTAGTGAACAAGCCTCTGTCTGTATCTGAACCATAATACTCCATCCTGTCTGACACCCTCAGCCCCTCCTCTCCACCTCACACAATAGCAGCCTGATAAAGACGGAAGGAAGGACAGAGTGAAATCAAAGAGCAAGAGAGGAAAAAACGGGAAAGATTGAGAGAGATTGGCGGGGGGGCGAGAGGAGAGGAAGAGGAGTGAAAGAGAAAGTGGAGGCAGTGGCTTGATACAGCTGCAATTAAGGAGCGATGCTCTGCCAGGGAAAATGCTCATTTTAATTTAGCTTCCTTTGTGTAAGCAGCTGGTTGGCTATCTATTAGGATGCAAGAGTCTCTGGGGAAAAAAATATGTGTTTGGCACAACGTCGATCACAGGGCCTCATTTAGTTCGATATTGGCATACATACACACACACACACACTCATGCACACACACACATGCACTGCACACACACACACACACACACACACACACACACACACACACACACACACACACACACACACTGTCGTGGGCCTTCAGGAGATGCTTTGTCAGCCATCTTCCTCAGCCACAACTCCTTGTTCCATCCTGGGGTTGTTCCGACCTACATGACACTACAGTTCAGGAGCAAGTCACCATCTGGAGGGAGGGCACAGCAGTATCCCTCACGGCCCACGCGGTATCAGGCACACACAGGCCCTGCCATCCACCCACACCTTCTGCTGCCAGGTACAGAAACACAGTCACCCTATCTGCTATCCCAATCACTATCTAGCACTACGGCCAGTTCCACTGTTCATACGAAGTAGGATGCATGCTCAATTATCACAGCATACAACTACTTACAATGCATTACGTTACTGCCTGAGCATATTTCCTCGAATACATTAATTCAAGTAGATTATGCATGTATGCATGTCCAATCTACACTATGATTTAATTCCAAGTACGCTACACTCTTAAATCCATGTTAAGCCAGTTTATTTTAAATCTACATGGGGCCCATAGTGAATGTGGATCAACTAATTTTTGTATTTATTTTAATTTGATTTTTTTTAACCTTTATTTAACTAGGCAAGTCAGTTAAGAACAAATTCTTATTTTCAATGACTGCCTAGGAACAGTGGGTTTAATTGCCTATTCAGGGGCAGAATGACAGATGTGTACCTTGTCAGCTCGGGGATTTGAACTTGCCTTCCAACCTTCCAGTTGATAGTCCAACACTCTAACCACAAGGCTACCCTACCGCCCCAACAGATTATAGTGATCAAATTGTCCTGAAGAGTATTGATCATTATTAGAGGGGTGCATTAGTATAGTGTGGATATTGGAAAAGGAAATATGGCTCCCATTGCCACAGACATTATCCTGCATACACATAGATATGCAGCACATGCCAACATGGTATCATTGCAATGAAGAAAAATAAAGAGATCCCATGAGACATCTCATTTTCTCCTCCACCTTTGACTCTCTCATTTGAATCCTCCTTTATTCTCACAACTAGCTGTCTGGGGTTCTCTCATTCTCTGTCTGGTTTCCTCCCTGTCTGGTTTATCTCTGTCTGGTTTACTCTGTCTGGTTTACTCTGTCTGGTTTATCTCTGTCTGGTTTAACTCTGTCTGGTTTACTCTGTCTGGTTTATCTCTGTCTGGTTTACTCTGTCTGGTTTATCTCTGTCTGGTTTATCTCTGTCTGGTTTATCTCTGTCTGGTTTATCTCTGTCTGGTTTCCTCTCTGTCTGGTTTCCTCTCTGTCTGGTTTATCTCTGTCTGGTTTCCTCTCTGTCTGGTTTATCTCTGTCTGGTTTCCCCTCTGTCTGGTTTCCTCTCTGTCTGGTTTCCCGCTCTGTCTGGTTTATCTCTGTCTGCTTTCCACTTTGTCAGGTTTATCTCTGTCTTGTGTTCCACCCTGTCTGGTTTAATCTCTGTCTGGTTTCATCTCTGTCTGGTTTCAGCTCTTTCTGGTTTTCTAAATATAATTCAAAATAAGTATAGCCAGTTATAATTGAAATGGCTTAGGAGATAACAAAAAAAGACGATCAGTATTTACTTGGCTAAAAGAGAAGAAATATAATATCTATTGTTTACAGGAAACACATTCAACAATTTTAGATGACGTTTTGTGGGAAGAGCAATGGGGAGGACGAAATCTATTTCTCCCATGGGAAAAAACATTCAAAAAGGGGTGATGATATTAATTAACAGTAATTTTGATCAAAATGTGCAACAGATCCTCAAGGTAGAGGAATGATTGTAAATATGTTATTGGACCATAACAGATATGGCTCATTAACCTGTACGGTCCAAATAATGATGATCCATGCTTCATTGAAAATATAAACTCAGCAAAAAAAGAAACATCCTCTCACTGTCAACTGTGTTTATTTTCAGCAAACTTAACATGTGTAAATATTTGCGTGAACATAACAAGATTCAACTACTGAGACATAAACTAAACAAGTTCCACAGACATGTGACTAACAGAAAATGAATAATGTATCCCTGAACAAAGGGGGGAGGGGTCAAAATCAAAAGTAACAGTCAGTATTTGGTGTGGCCACCAGCTGCATTAAGTACTGCAGTGCACCTCCTCCTCATGGACTGCACCAGATTTGCCAGTTCTTACTGTGAGATGTTACCCCACTCTTCCACCAAGGCAAGTTCCGGACATCTCTGGGGGGGAATGGCCCTAGCCATCACCCTCCGATCCAACAGGTCCTCGACGTGCTCAAAGAGAATGAGATCCGGGCTCTTCGCAGGCTATGGCAGAATACTGACATTCCTGTGTTACAGGAAATCACGCACAGAATGAGCAGTATGGTTGAGTGGCATTGTCATGCTGGAGGGTCATGTCAGGATGAGCCTGCAGGAAGGAGTACCACATGAGGGAGGAGGATCTCTTCCCGGTAGCGCACAGCGTTGAGATTTCCTGCATGATGAATCCGATGATGCTGTGACACACCACCCCAGACCATGACGGACCCTCCACCTCCAAATCGATCCCGCTCCAGAGTACAGGCCTTGGTGTAACGCTCATTCCTTCGACGATAAACACGAATCCGACCATCACTCCCGATGAGACAAATCCGCGACTCATCAGTGAAGAGCACTTTTTGCCAGTCCTGTCTGGTCCAGCGACATTGGGTTTGTGCCCAGAGGCGACGTTGTTGCTGGTGATGTCTGATGAGGATCTGCCTTACAACAGGCCTACAAGCTCTCAGTCCAGCCTCTCTCAGCCTATTGTGGACAATGTGAGTACTGATGGAGGGATTGTGCATTCCTGGTGTAACTCGGACAGTTGTTGTTGCCATCCTGTACCTGTCCCGCAGGTGTGATGTTTGGATGTACCGATCCTGTGCAGGTGTTGTTACACGTGGTCTGCCACTGCAAGGATGATCAGCCGTTCATCCTGTCTCCCTGTAGCCCTGTTGTAGGCTTCTCACAGTACGAACATTGCAATTTATTGCCCTGGCCACATCTGAAGTCCTCATGTCTCCTTGCAGCATGCCTAAGGCACATTCACCCAGATGAGCAGGGACCCTGGGCATCTTTCTTTTGGTGTTTTTCAGAGTCAGTAGAAAGGCCTCTTTAGTGTCCTAAATGTTCATAAATGTGACCTTAATTGCCTACCGTCTGTAAGCTGTTAGTGTCGTAACGACCGTTCCACAGGTGCATGTTCATTAATTGTTTATGGTTCATTGAACAAGCATGGGAAACAGTGTTTAAACCCTTTACAGTGAAGATCTGTGAAGTTACTTGGATTTTTACGAACTATCTTTGAAAGACAGGGTCCTGAAAAAGGGATGTTTCTTTTTTGCTTATAATAATTATTTTATAGTTTATAATTTTTATTTTAGCAAACATTTTTAACTTTAATTTACAATCTGTTGAAGCTATGAGAATAGAAAGGTTCAGTACTTTTGTGACGCATCACAGCACAGTTATAGGCAACTAGAAATCCAACATGGATGATGTTAAGAGATAGATGGGAGGGGTTGAATGGATCTGAAGGGTGGGACTGGATGATGTTAAGAAATAGATGGGAGGGGTTGAATGGATCTGAAGGGTGGGACTGGATGGTGTTTAGAGATAGATGGGAGGGGTTGAATGGATCTGAAGGGTGGGACTGGATGGTGTTCAGAGATAGATGGGAGGGTTGAATGGATCTGAAGGCTGGGACTGGATGATGTTAAGAGATAGATGGGAGGGGTTCAATGGATCTGAAGGGTGGTACTGGATGATGTTAAGAGATAGATGGGAGGGGTTGAATGGATCTGAAGGGTGGGACTAATAACAACAAGATAACCATGGTCTTGCCTACACCTAGCGACATGTTTTAAAAATGATATGCGCAAAAACTATTCAATTTTATGTGGAATGGCAAACCAGACAAAATTAAAATGTCTTATTTATTTAATATATATGAATTCGGGAAGGCAGACGGTGTACAACATTTAAGCATTAGACATCTCACTAAAGGCGTCAATAATACAAAAGTTACAATTAAATCCAAGCTGGTTCTCCTTCAAATTAGGACACCTAGGTATTTGTAGTTGTCCACATATTCTAGGTCAGAACCGTCCAGGGTAGTGACGTTGGTCGGGCAGGTGGGTGCGGGCAGCGAACGGTTGAAAAGCATGCGTTTGGTTTTACTAGCATTTAAGAGCAGTTGGAGGCCACGGAAGAAGTGTTGTATGGCATTGAAGCTCATTTGGAGGTTAGTTAAAACACAGTGTCCAAAGGGAGGGCAAGATGTATATAGAATGGTGTCATATGCGTAGAGGTGGATCAGGGAATCACCCGCAGCAAAGAGCGACATCATTGATATATACAGAGAAAAGAGTCGGCTTGAGAATTGAACCCTATGGTACCCCCATAGATACTGCCAGAGGTCCGGACAACAGGCCCTCCGATTTGACACACTGAACTCTGTCTGCAAAGTAGTTGGTGAACCAGGCGAGGCAGTCATTTGAGAAACCAAGGCTATTGAGTCTGCCGATAAGAATACGATGATTGACAGAGTCGAACGCCTTGGCCAGGTCGATGAAGACGGCTGCACAGTACTGTCTTTTATCGATGGCGGTTATGATATCGTTTAGTACCTTGAGCGTGGCTGAGGTGCACCCGTGACCGGCTCGGAAACCGGGTGCACAGCGGAGAAGGTACGGTGGGATTCGAAATGGTCAGTGATCTGTTTATTAACTTGGCTTTCGAATACTTTAGAGAGGCAGGGCAGGATGGATATAGGTCTGTAACAGTTTGGGTCTAGAGTGTCACCCCCTTTTGAAGAAGTTTTCCAATCTTTAAGGATCTCGGACGATACGAAAGAGAGGTTGAACAGACTGGCAATAGGGGTTGCAATTCAAGTCACAGTTAACCAGCATGGCTACCACAGCACTCCGCAGCGATACGCCATCCCACCTGGTTTGCGCTTAGTGGGACTATCATTTGTTTTTCAACAAGACAATGACCCAACACACCTCCATATATGTAAGAGCTATTTGACCAAGAAGAAGAGTGATGGAGTGCTGCATCAGATGACCTGGCCTCCACAATCCCCTGACCTCAACCCAATTTAGACAGTTTGGGATGCGTTGGACTGCAGAGTGAAGGAAAAGCAGCCAACAACTACTCAGCATATGTGGGATCTCCTTCAAGACTGTTGGAAAAGCATTCAAGGTGATGCTGGTTGAGAGAATGCCAAGAGTGTGCAAAGCTGTGATCAAGGCAAAGGGTGGCTACTTTGAAGAATCTGAAATCTAAAATATACTTTGATTTGTCTAACTCTTTTTTACTTACTACATGATTCCATATTATGTCATAGTGTTGAAAGCTTCACTATTATTCTACAATGAAGAAAATAGTCAAAATAAAGAAAAACCCTTGAATGAGTAGGTGTGTCCAAACCTTTGACTGGTGCTGTATATATACATAGAAATATATATATTTACAAAAACAAACTGTATATGGGGGATTGTAAATGATGCAGACAATTAAATAGATGGAAGTTACAATCTATCTGTAATATAAAAAACATATAAATGAGAAAAATAATAAGAAATAAATATAACCAAGCAGAGGTGGAGTTGCTTACTCACTATCAAAGGAGTTATAGGCAGGAGGCGGAATTCTATCAAGGTGGACTGAACGACGTGTAGGACTCTGCTTTATTTGGAGAACTCCACTCCGCCACATCGCTTCCTGTCTGGAAAGCCCTTAATACACACACACACACACACACACACACACACACACACACACACACACACACACACACACACACACACACACACACACACACACACACACACACACACACACACACACACACACACACACACACACACACACACCACGGATACAATCTCTTACACAGAGTAAGTAGTAAGGGAGCTTCTTCAAGCCCAAAGCATCCAATCACTATAGGTGGAGGTAGTCTGAAAAGATCTTTACCCTTGATTTAGAGGCCATTTAAGATGCATTAGCTCCTCAGTAATTACGTGGAACTCAATTATAACAGTCCACTGAAGACAAGGAAAAAACCGGAGGGCTTAGGTTTTTAAGCAGTGGTAAATGTGGTATATTCATTTGGAGTTAATTTAGTTAGTTGAGGGGTAAAATAGCCAATGGTGATGTTTTAAACTGCAAAACTGGATGTTGTTTGTGCCGAGACTACTGGAATTACCGGAACTATAGGGACTACTGGGACTACAGGGATTACAGGAACTATAGGGGCTACTGGGACTACTGGGACTACAGGGATTACAGGAACTATAGGGGCTACTGGGACTACTGGAACTACAGGGATTACAGGAACTATAGGGGCTACTGGGACTACTGGGACTACAGGGATTACAGGAAATATAGGGGCTACTGGGACTACTGGGACTACAGGGATTATAGGAACTATAGGGGCAACTGGGACTACTGGGACTACAGGGATTACAGGAACTATAGGGGCTACTGGGACTACTGGGACTACAGGGATTACAGGAACTATAGGGGCTACTGGGACTACTGGGACTACAGGGATTACAGGAACTATAGGGGCTACTGGGACTACTGGGACTACAGGGATTACAGGAACTATAGGGGCTACTGGGACTACTGGGACTACAGGGATTACAGGAACTATAGGGGCTACTGGGACTACTGGGATTACAGGAACTATAGGGACTCACTGGGACTACTGGGATTACAGGAACTGAGGCTGCTGGGACTACAGGGATTACAGGAACTATAGGGGCTACTGGGACTACTGGGACTACAGGGATTACAGGAACTATAGGGGCTACTGGGACTACTGGGACTACAGGGATTACAGGAACTATAGGGGCTACTGGGACTACTGGGATTACAGGAACTATAGGGGCTACTGGGATTACAGGAACTATAGGAGCTACTGGGACTACTGGGATTACAGGAACTATAGGGGCTACTGGGACTACTGGGATTACAGGAACTATAGGGGCTACTGGGACTACTGGGATTACAGGAACTACTATAGGGGACTACTAGGGACACTACTAGGGATTACAGGAACTATAGGGGCTACTGGGACTACTGGGATTACAGGAACTATAGGGGCTACTGGGACATACAGGGATTACAGGAACTATAGGGGCTACTGGGACTACTGGGATTACAGGAACTATAGGGGCTACTGGGACTACTGGGATTACAGGAACTATAGGGGCTACTGGGACTACTGGGATTACAGGAACTATAGGGGCTACTGGGACTACTGGGACTACAGGGATTACAGGAACTATAGGGGCTACTGGGACTACTGGGATTACAGGAACTATAG
>NW_027035112.1:0-9617 GCF_034236695.1 Oncorhynchus nerka | reverse complement strand
GGTCCAATCTACACACTAGAAATAGACCCGTCATCCCACTGTTCAGTGGTGTGAGCTGCACGGTCAATCTACACACTAGAAATAGAACCACGTCATCACACTGTTCAGTGATGTGAGCTGCACGTTCCAATCTACACACTAGAAATAGACCACGTCATCACACTGTTCAGTGATGTGAGCTGCACGTTCCAATCTACACACTAGAAATAGACCACGTCATCCCACTGTTCAGTGGTGTGAGCTGCACGTTCCAATCTACACAATAGAAATAGACCCCGTCATCCCACTGTTCAGTGGTGTTGAGCTGCACGTTCCAATCTACACACTAGAAATAGACCACGTCATCCCACTGTTCAGTGGTGTGAGCTGCACGTTCCAATCTACACAATAGAAATAGACCACGTCATCCCACTGTTCAGTGGTGTTGAGCTGCACGTTCCAATCTACACAATAGAAATAGACCCCGTCATCCCACTGTTCAGTGGTGTTGAGCTGCACGTTCCAATCTACACACTAGAAATAGACCACCACTTCATCCCACTGTTCAGTGGTGTTGAGCTGCACGTTCCAATCTACACATTAGAAATAGACCACGTCATAACACTGTTCAGTGGTGTTGAGCTGCACGTTCCAATCTACACACTAGAAATAGACCACCACTTCATCACACTGTTCAGTGGTGTTGAGCTGCACGATCCAATCTACACAATAGAAATAGACCACCAGGTTTCATTGAAGTGAAGCGTCTCGTGCTCTGCACACGTTATGCATCTAGTGCAGCTGGCCAGTTCAATATTACTATCTCAGACCGCACAGTGTGTGTGTTTCTGCTGTGTTTACGTTAGATAGATACGGTGTGTTAGATACATATGGGGGGGTGTGTGTGTAATCTGCTCCAGTGTGTGTGTTTCTGCTGTGTTTACGTTAGATAGATACGGTGTGTTAGATACATATGGGGGGGTGTGTGTGTAATCTGCTCCAGTGTGTGTGTTTCTGCTGTGTTTACGTTAGATAGATACGATGTGTTAGATACATATGGGGGTGTGTGTAATCTGCTCCAGTGTGTGTGTTTCTGCTGTGTTTACGTTAGATAGATACGGTGTGTTAGATACATATGGGGGGGTGTGTGTGTAATCTGCTGTGTTTACGTTAGATAGATACGGTGTGTTAGATACATATGGGGGGGTGTGTGTGTAATCTGCTCCAGTGTGTGTGTTTCTGCTGTGTTTACGTTAGATAGATACGGTGTTAGATACATATGGGGGGTGTGTGTAATCTGCTCTGTGTGTGTTTCTGCTGTGTTTACGTTAGATAGATACGGTGTGTTAGATACATATGGGGGGGTGTGTGTGTAATCTGCTCCAGCGTGTGTGTTTCTGCTGTGTTTACGTTAGATAGATACGGTGTGTTAGATACATATGGGGGGGTGTGTGTGTAATCTGCTCCAGTGTGTGTGTTTCTGCTGTGTTTACGTTAGATAGATACGGTGTGTTAGATACATATGGGGGGGTGTGTGTGTAATCTGCTCCAGTGTGTGTGTTTCTGCTGTGTTTACGTTAGATAGATACGGTGTGTTAGATACATATGGGGGGGTGTGTGTGTAATCTGCTCCAGTGTGTGTGTTTCTGCTGTGTTTACGTTAGATAGATACGGTGTGTTAGATACATATGGGGGGGTGTGTGTAATCTGCTCCTGTGTGTGTGTTTCTGCTGTGTTTACGTTAGATAGATACGGTGTGTTAGATACATATGGGGGGGTGTGTGTGTAATCTGCTCCAGTGTGTGTGTTTCTGCTGTGTTTAGATAGATATCGGTGTGTTAGATACATATGGGGGTGTGTGTGTAATCTGCTGTTTCTGCTGTTTACGTTAGATAGATACGGTGTGTTAGATACATATGGGGGGTGTGTGTGTAATCTGCTCCAGTGTGTGTGTTTCTGCTGTGTTTACGTTAGATAGATACGGTGTGTTAGATACATATGGGGGGGTGTGTGTGTAATCTGCTCCTGTGTGTGTGTTTCTGCTGTGTTTACGTTAGATAGATACGGTGTGTTAGATACATATGGGGGTGTGTGTGATAATCGGTGTGTTAGATACATATGTGTGTGTGTTTCTGCTGTGTTTACGTTAGATAGATACGGTGTGTTAGATACATATGGGGGGTGTGTGTAATCTGCTCCTGTGTGTGTGTTTCTGCTGTGTTTACGTTAGATAGATACGGTGTGTTAGATACATATGGGGGGGTGTGTGTGTAATCTGCTGTGTTTACGTTAGATAGATACGGTGTGTTAGATACATATGGGGGTGTGTGTAGATAATCTGCTCCAGTGTGTGTGTTTCTGCTGTGTTACGTTAGATAGATACGGTGTGTTAGATACATATGGGGGGTGTGTGTGTAATCTGCTCAGTGTGTGTGTTTCTGCTGTGTTTACGTTAGATAGATACGGTTGTGTTAGATACATATGGGGGTGTGTGTGTTTCTGCTCTGTGTTTACGTTAGATAGATACGGTGTGTTAGATACATATGGGGGTGTGTGTGTAATCTGCTCCAGTGTGTGTGTTTCTGCTGTGTTTACGTTAGATAGATACGGTGTGTTAGATACATATGGGGGTGTGTGTGTAATCTGCTGTGTTTGTTAGATAGATACGGTGTGTTAGATACATATGGGGGGGTGTGTGTGTAATCTGCTCCAGTGTGTGTGTTTCTGCTGTGTTTACGTTAGATAGATACGGTGTGTTAGATACATATGGGGGGGTGTGTGTGTAATCTGCTGTGTTTACGTTAGATAGATACGGTGTGTTAGATACATATGGGGGGGTGTGTGTGTAATCTGCTGTGTTTACGTTAGATAGATACGGTGTGTTAGATACATATGGGGGGTGTGTGTGTAATCTGCTGTGTTTACGTTAGATAGATACGGTGTGTTAGATACATATGGGGGGGTGTGTGTGTAATCTGCTCCAGTGTGTGTGTAATCTGCTGTGTTTACGTTAGATAGATACGGTGTGTTAGATACATATGGGGGGGTGTGTGTGTTTCTGCTGTGTTTACGTTAGATAGATACGGTGTGTTAGATACATATGGGGGGGTGTGTGTGTAATCTGATCCTGTGTGTGTTTCTGCTGTGTTTACGTTAGATAGATACGGTGTGTTAGATACATAAGGGGGGTGTGTGTGTAATCTGCTCCAGTGTGTGTGTTTCTGCTGTGTTTACGTTAGATAGATACGGTGTGTTAGATACATATGGGGGGGTGTGTGTGTAATCTGCTGTGTTTACGTTAGATAGATACGGTGTGTTAGATACATATGGGGGGGTGTGTGTGTAATCTGCTCCAGTGTGTGTGTTTCTGCTGTGTTTACGTTAGATAGATACGGTGTGTTAGATACATATGGGGGGGTGTGTGTGTTTCTGCTGTGTTTACGTTAGATAGATACGGTGTGTTAGATACATATGGGGGGTGTGTGTAATCTGCTGTGTTTACGTTAGATAGATACGGTGTGTTAGATACATATGGGGGGTGTGTGTAATCTGCTGTGTTTACGTTAGATAGATACGGTGTGTTAGATACATATGGGGGGGTGTGTGTGTAATCTGCTGTGTTTACGTTAGATAGATACGGTGTGTTAGATACATATGGGGGGGTGTGTGTGTAATCTGCTGTGTTTACGTTAGATAGATACGGTGTGTTAGATACATATGGGGGTGTGTGTGTAATCTGCTCCAGTGTGTGTTTTCTGCTGTGTTTGCGTTAGATAGATACGGTGTGTTAGATACATATGGGGGTGTGTGTGTAATCTGCTGTGTTTACGTTAGATAGATACGGTGTGTTAGATACATATGGGGGTGTGTGTGTAATCTGCTGTGTTTCGTTAGATGAATACGATGTGTTAGATACATATGGGGTGTGTGTGTGTAATCTGCTGTGTTTCGTTAGATAGATACGGTGTGTCAGATACATATGGGGGTGTGTGTGTATCTGCTGTGTTTTACGTTAGATTACTATACAGTGTAATTTAGATACATGGGGGTGTGTGTAATCTGCTGTGTTTTACGTTAGATAGATACGGTGTGTTAGATACATATGGGGGGTGTGTGTAATCTCTGCTCCAGTGTGTGTGTTTCTGCTGTGTTTACGTTAGATTAGATACGGTGTGTTAGATACATATGAGGGTGTGTGTGTAATCTGCTGTGTTTCGTTAGATAGATACGGTGTGTTAGATACATATGGGGGTGTGTGTGTAATCTGCTGTGTTTGTTTCTGCTGTAGATAGATACGGTGTGTTAGATACATATGGGGGTGTGTGTGTAATCTGCTGTGTTGTACGTTAGATAGATACGGTGTGTTAGATACATATGGGGGTGTGTGTGTAATCTGCTGTGTTTACGTTAGATAGATACGGTGTGTTAGATACATATGGGGTGTAATCTGTGTGTGTAATCTGCTGTGTTTTTACGTTAGATAGATACGGTGTGTTAGATACATATGGGGGTGTGTGTGTAATTTCTGCTGTGTTTACGTTAGATAGATACGGTGTGTTAGATACATATGGGGGTGTGTGTGTTTCTGCTGTGTTTACGTTAGATAGATACGGTGTGTTAGATACATATGGGAAATGTGTGTGTAATCTGATCCTGTGTGTGTGTTTCTGCTGTGTTTACGTTAGATGGTACGGTGTGTTAGATACATATGGGGGGTGTGTGTGTAATCTGCTCCAGTGTGTGTGTTTCTGCTGTGTTTACATTATGGGGGTACATATGATGTGTGTGTACGCTGTGTTACGTTTAGATAGATACGGTGTGTTAGATACATATGGGGTGTGTGTGTAATCTGCTCCTGTGTGTGTGTTTCTGCTGTGTTTACGTTAGATAGATACGGTGTGTTAGATACATATGGGGGTGTGTGTGCTGTGTTTAACTGCTGTGTTTACGTTAGATAGATACGGTGTGTTAGATACATATGGGGGTGTGTGTGTAATCTGCTGTGTTTACGTTAGATAGATACGGTGTGTTAGATACATATGGGGGGGTGTGTGTAATCTGCTGTGTTTACGTTAGATAGATACGGTGTGTTAGATACATATGGGGGGTGTGTAATCTGCTGTGTTTACGTTAGATAGATACGGTGTGTTAGATACATATGGGGTGTGTGTGTAATCTGCTGTGTTTACGTTAGATAGATACGGTGTGTTAGATACATATGGGGGTGTGTGTAATCTGCTGTGTGTGTGTTTCTGCTGTGTTTTACGTTAGATAGATACGGTGTGTTAGATACATATGGGGGGTGTGTGTGTGTAATCTGCTGTGTTTACGTTAGATAGATACGGTGTGTTAGATACATATGGGGGTGTGTGTGTAATCTGCTGTGTTTACGTTAGATAGATACGGTGTGTTAGATACATATGGGGGTGTGTGTGTAATCTGCTCCAGTGTGTGTTTCTGCTGTGTTTACGTTAGATAGATACGGTGTGTTAGATACATATGGGGTGTGTGTGTTTCTGTGTGTGTTTACGTTAGATAGATACGGTGTGTTAGATACATATGGGGGGTGTGTGTAATCTGCTGTGTTTACGTTAGATAGATACGGTGTGTTAGATACATATGGGGGTGTGTGTGTAATCTGCTGTGTTTACGTTAGATAGATACGGTGTGTTAGATACATATGGGGGTGTGTGTGTAATCTGCTGTGTTTTTCTGCTGTGTTTACGTTAGATAGATCGGTGTGTTAGATACATATGGGGGTCCAGTGTGTGTAATCTGCTGTGTTTACGTTAGATAGATACGGTGTGTTAGATACATATGGGGGGTGTGTGTGTAATCTGCTGTGTTTTACGTTAGATAGATACGGTGTGTTAGATACATATGGGGGTGTGTGTGTAATCTGCTGTGTTTACGTTAGATAGATACGGTGTGTTAGATACATATGGGGGGGTGTGTGTGTTTCTGCTGTGTTTACGTTAGATAGATACGGTGTGTTAGATACATATGGGGGGGTGTGTGTGTAATCTGCTCCTGTGTTGTTTCTGCTGTGTTTCGTTAGATAGATACGGTGTGTTAGATACATATGTGTGTGTGTAATCTGCTCCTGTGTGTGTTTCTGCTGTGTTTACGTTAGATAGATACGGTGTGTTAGATACATATGGGGGTGTGTGTGTAATCTGCTGTGTTTACGTGCGGTGTGTTACATAATCTGCTGTGTTTACGTTAGATAGATACGGTGTGTTAGATACATATGGGGGGTGTGTGTGTAATCTGCTGTGTTTACGTTAGATAGATACGGTGTGTTAGATACATATGGGGGGTGTGTGTGTAATCTGCTGTGTTTACGTTAGATAGATACGGTGTGTTAGATACATATGGGGGGGGTGTGTGTAATCTGCTGTGTTTACGTTAGATAGATACGGTGTGTTAGATACATATGGGGGGTGTGTGTGTAATCTGCTGTGTTTACGTTAGATAGATACGGTGTGTTAGATACATATGGGGGTGTGTGTGTAATCTGCTGTGTTTTACGTTAGATAGATACGGTGTGTTAGATACATATGGGAGGTGTGTGTGTGTGTAATCTGCTGTGTTTACGTTAGATAGATACGGTGTGTTAGATACATATGGGGTGTGTGTGTAATCTGCTGTGTTTACGTTAGATAGATACGGTGTGTTAGATACATATGGGGGGTGTGTGTGTAATCTGCTGTGTTTACGTTAGATAGATAACGGTGTGTTAGATACATATGGGGGTGTGTGTGTAATCTGCTGTGTTTACGTTAGATAGATACGGTGTGTTAGATACATATGGGGGTGTGTGTGTAATCTGCTGTGTTTACGTTAGATAGATACGGTGTGTTAGATACATATGGGGGTGTGTGTGTAATCTGCTGTGTTTACGTTAGTGATGTGTTAGTATTCTGCTGTGTTTTACGTTAGATAGATACGGTGTGTTAGATACATATGGGGGTGTGTGTGTAATCTGCTGTGTTTACGTTAGATAGATACGGTGTGTTAGATACATATGGGGGTGTGTGTAATCTGCTGTGTTTAATCTCTGCTTAGATAGATGCGGTGTGTTAGATACATATGGGGGTGTGTGTGTAATCTGCTGTGTTTACGTTAGATGAATGCGATGTGTTAGATACATATGGGGGGTGTGTGTGTAATCTGCTGTGTTTACGTTAGATAGATACGGTGTGTTAGATACATATGGGTGGTGTGTTTCTGCTGTGTTTACGTTAGATAGATATTGTGTTAGATACATATGGGGGTGTGTGTGTAATCTGCTGTGTTTACGTTAGATAGATACGGTGTGTTAGATACATATGGGGTGTGTGTAATCTGCTGCTGTGTTTACGTTAGATAGATACGGTGTGTTAGATACATATGGGGGGGTGTGTGTGTAATCTGCTCCTGTGTGTGTGTTTCTGCTGTGTTTACTGTTAGATAGATAGATACGGTGTGTTAGATACATATGGGGGGGTGTGTAATCTGCTGTGTTTCGTTAGATAGATACGGTGTGTTAGATACATATGTGTGTGTTTCTGCTGTGTTTACGTTAGATAGATACGGTGTGTTAGATACATATGGGGGGTGTGTGTAATCTCTGTGTCGTTAGATAGATACGGTGTGTTAGATACATATGGGGGTGTGTGTAATCTGCTGTTTTACGTTAGATAGATACGGTGTGTTAGATACATATGGGGGTGTGTGTAAATCTGCTGTGTTTCGTTAGATAGATACGGTGTGTTAGATACATATGGGGGGGTGTGTGTAATCTGCTGTGTTTACGTTGTTTAGAATAGATGCGGTGTGTTAGATACATATGGGGGTGTGTGTGTAATCTGCTGTGTTTACGTTAGATAGATACGGTGTGTTAGATACATATGGGGGTGTGTGTGTAATCTGCTGTGTTTACGTTAGATAGATACGGTGTGTTAGATACATATGGGGGTGTGTGTGTAATCTGCTGTGTTTACGTTAGATAGATACGGTGTGTTAGATACATATGGGGGCTGTGTGTGTAATCTGCTGTGTTTTGCGTTATCTGTGTTAGATACAGTGTGTGTGTGTAATCTGCTGTGTTTACGTTAGATAGATACGGTGTGTTAGATACATATGGGGGTGTGTGTGTAATCTGCTGTGTTTTTTCGCTTAGATAGATACGGTGTGTTAGATACATATGGGGGGTGTGTGTGTGTTCTGCTGTGTTTACGTTAGATAGATACGGTGTGTTAGATACATATGGGGGGTGTGTGTGTAATCTGCTGTGTTTGTTTCTGCTGTTTCCGTTAGATAGATACATATGGGGGTGTGTTGTAGATACATTAGATGATACGGTGTGTTAGATACATATGGGGGGGTATGTGTTTCTGCTGTGTTTACGTTAGATAGATACGGTGTGTTAGATACATATGGGGGGTGTGTGTAATCTGCTGTGTTTACGTTAGATAGATACGGTGTGTTAGATACATATGGGGGGGTGTGTGTAATCTGCTGTGTTTACGTTAGATAGATACGGTGTGTTAGATACATATGGGGGGTGTGTGTGTAATCTGCTGTGTTTACGTTAGATAGATACGGGTGTGTTAGATACATATGGGGGTTGTGTGTGTAATCTGCTGTGTTTCGTTAGATAGATACGGTGTGTTAGATACATATGGGGGTGTGTGTGTAATCTGCTGTGTTTACGTTAGATAGATACGGTGTGTTAGATACATATGGGGGTGTGTGTAATCTGCTGTGTTTTGCGTTAGATAGATACGGTGTGTTAGATACATATGGGGGGTGTGTGTTTCTGCTGTGTTTCGTTAGATAGATGCGATTGTGTTAGATACATATGGGGGTGTGTGTGTAATCTGCTGTGTTTAATCGTTAGATACGTTAGATAGATGTGTTAGATACATATGGGGGTGTGTGTGTAATCTGCTGTGTTTTACGTTAGATAGATACGGTGTGTTAGATACATATGGGGGGGGGGGTGTGTGTGTAATCTGCTGTGTTTACGTTAGATAGATACGGTGTGTTAGATACATATGGGGGTGTGTGTGTAATCTGCTGTGTTTTACGTTAGATAGATACGGTGTGTTAGATACATATGGGGTGTATGTGTGTGTGTTTAATCTGCTGTGTTTGTAATCTGCTTGTTTACGATAGATACGGTGTGTTAGATACATATGGGGGTGTGTGTGTAATCTGCTGTGTTTTACGTTAGATAGATACGGTGTGTTAGATACATATGGGGGGTGTGTGTGTAATCTCTGCTGTGTTTACGTTAGGTAGATACGTGTGTTAGATACATATGGGGGGGTGTGTGTGTAATCTGCTGTGTTTCGTTAGATAGATACGGTGTGTTAGATACATATGGGGGTGTGTGTGTAATCTGCTGTGTTTTACGTTAGATAGATACGGTGTGTTGGATACATATGGGGGTGTGTGTGTTTTCTGCTGTGTTTTACGTTAGATAGATACGAGTGTGTTAGATACATATGGGGGTGTGTGTAATCTGCTCCAGTCTGCTGTGTTTCGTTAGATAGATACGGTGTGTTAGATACATATGGGGGGTGTGTGTGTAATCTGCTGTGTTTACGTTAGATAGATGCAGGTGTATTAGATACATATGGGGGGTGTGT
>NW_027035111.1:5000-9615 GCF_034236695.1 Oncorhynchus nerka | reverse complement strand
CCAGACTCAGTACTGACCACCATCTCAGTACTGACCACCAACCTAGACTCAGTACTGACCACCAACCTAGACTCAGTACTGACCACCATCTCAGTACTGACCACCAACCTAGACTCAGTACTGACCACCATCCTAGACTCAGTACTGACCACCAACCTAGACTCAGTACTGACCACCAACCTAGACTCAGTACTGACCACCAACCTAGACTCAGTACTGACCACCAACCTAGACTCAGTACTGACCACCAACCTAGACTCAGTACTGACCACCAACCTAGACTCAGTACTGACCACCAACCTAGACTCAATACTGACCACCAACCTAGACTCAGTACTGACCACCATCACAGTACTGACCACCAACCTAGACTCAGTACTGACCATCAACCTAGACTCAGTACTGACCACCAACCTAGACTCAATACTGACCACCAACCTAGACTCAGTACTGACCACCAACCTAGACTCAATACTGACCACCAACCTAGACTCAGTACTGACCACCAACCTAGACTCAGTACTGACCACCAACCTAGACTCAGTACTGACCACCATCACAGTACTGACCACCAACCTAGACTCAGTACTGACCACCATCCTAGACTCAGTACTGACCACCAACCTAGACTCAGTACTGACCACCAACCTAGACTCAGTACTGACCACCAACCTAGACTCAGTACTGACCACCAACCTAGACTCAGTACTGACCACCAACCTAGACTCAATACTGACCACCAACCTAGACTCAGTACTGACCATCAACCTAGACTCAGTACTGACCACCAACCTAGACTCAATACTGACCACCAACCTAGACTCAGTACTGACCACCATCCTAGACTCAGTACTGACCACCAACCTAGACTCAGTACTGACCACCAACCTAGACTCAGTACTGACCACCAACCTAGACTCAGTACTGACCACCAACCTAGACTCAGTACTGACCACCATCCTAGACTCAGTACTGACCACCAACCTAGACTCAGTACTGACCACCATCTCAGTACTGACCACCAACCTAGACTCAGTACTGACCACCAACCTAGACTCAGTACTGACCACCATCTCAGTACTGACCACCAACCTAGACTCAGTACTGACCACCATCCTAGACTCAGTACTGACCACCAACCTAGACTCAGTACTGACCACCAACCTAGACTCAGTACTGACCACCAACCTAGACTCAGTACTGACCACCAACCTAGACTCAGTACTGACCACCAACCTAGACTCAGTACTGACCACCAACCTAGACTCAGTACTGACCACCAACCTAGACTCAATACTGACCACCAACCTAGACTCAGTACTGACCACCATCACAGTACTGACCACCAACCTAGACTCAGTACTGACCATCAACCTAGACTCAGTACTGACCACCAACCTAGACTCAATACTGACCACCAACCTAGACTCAGTACTGACCACCAACCTAGACTCAATACTGACCACCAACCTGAACTCAGTACTGACCATCAACCTAGACTCAGTACTGACCACCAACCTAGACTCAATGCTGACCACCAACCTAGACTCAATTACTGACCACCAACCTAGACTCAATACTGACCACCAACCTAGACTCAGTACTGACCACCAACCTAGACTCAGTACTGACCACCAACTAGACTCAGTACTGACTCATCACAGTCGTACTGACCACCAACCTAGACTCAGTACTGACCACCAACCTAGACTCAGTACTGACCACCAACCCTCAATACTGACCACCAACCTGAACTCAGTACATGACCACCATCTAGACTCAGTACTGACCACCAACCTAGACTCAGTACTGACCACCAACCTAGACTCAGTACTGACCACCAACCTAGACTCAGTACTGACCACCAACCTAGACTCAGTACTGACCACCAACCTAGACTCAGTACTGACCACCAACCCTAGACTCAGTACTGACCACCAACCTAGACTCAGTACTGACCACCAACCTAGACTCAGTACTGACCACCATCCTAGACTCAGTACTGACCACCAACCTAGACTCAGTACTGACCACCATCCTAGACTCAGTACTGACCACCAACCTAGACTCAGTACTGACCACCATACTGACTCAGTACTGACCACCATCCTAGACTCAGTGTGACCACCAACCTAGACTCAGTACTGACCACCATCTCAGTACTGACCACCAACCTAGACTCAGTACTGACCACACCAACCTACTGACTCCTCAGTACTGACCACCATCTCAGTACTGACCCCCAACCTAGACTCAGTACTGACCACCATCTCAGTACTGACTACCAGTACTGACCTAACCTAGACTCAGTACTGACCACCAACCTAGACTCAGTACTGACCACCAACCTAGACTCAGTACTGACCACCAGTACCCACCAACCTAGACTCAGTACTGACCACCAACCTAGACTCAGTACTGACCACCAACTAGACTCAGTAGACCACCAACTAGACTCAGTACTGACCACCATCTCACTGACCACCAACCTAGACTCAATGACCACTGACTCAGTACTGACCAACCATCTCCAGTACTGACCACCATCTAGACTCGGTACTGACCACCATCCTAGACTCAGTACTGACCATCAACCTAGACTCAGTACTGACCACCAACCTAGACTCAATACTGACCACCAACTAGACTCAGTACTGACCACCAACCTAAGACTCAATACTGACCACCAACCTAGACTCAGTACTGACCACCAACCTAGACTCAGTACGGACCACCAGCCTAGACTCAGTACTGACCACCAACCTCAGACTCAATACTGACCACCAACCTAGACTCAGTACTGACCACCATCCTACTGACTCAGTACTGACCACCAACCTAGACTCAGACTGACCATCAACCTAGACTCAGTACTGACCACCAACCTAGACTCAATACTGACCACCAACCTAGACTCAGTACTGACCACCAACCTAGACTCAATACTGACCATGACTCAGTACTGACCAAACCTAGACTCAATGTACTGACCACCAACCTAGACTCAGTACTGGCCACCACCATCCTCAATACTGACCCAACCTAGACTCAGTACTGACCACCAACCTAGACTCAGTACTGACCACCAACCTAGACTCAATGACCACCAACCTAGACTCAGTACTGACCACCAACCTAGACTCAGTACTGACCATCCAACCTAGACTCAGTACTGACCACCAACCTAGACTCAGCCACTGACCACCAACCTAGACTCGGTACTGACCACCAACCTAGACTCAGTACTGACCACCAACCCTAGACTCAGTACTGACCACCATCTCAGACTCCACCAACACAGACTACTGACCACCAACCTCTCAGTACTGACCATCAACCTAGACTCAGTACTGACCACCAACCTAGACTCAGTACTGACCACCATCTCAGTACTGACCACCATCCTAGACTCAGTACTGACCACCATCTCAGTACTGACCACCAACCTAGACTCAGTACTGACCACCAACCTAGACTCAGTACTGACCATCAACCTAGACTCAGTACTGACTATCAACCCCTAGACTCGCAACTGACCACCATCCTCAGTACTGACCGCAACCTAGACTCCAGTACTGACCACCATCCGACTCAGTACTGACCACCAACTAGACTCAGTGCAGACCACCATCTCGAGTACTGACCACCAACCTAGACTCAGTACTGACCACCATCTCAGTACTGACCACCAACCTAGACTCAGTACTGACCACCATCCTAGACTCGGTACTGACCACCATCTCGTGCCCCTGACCCCAACCTAGACTCGTACTGACCACCATCCTAGACTCAGTACTGACCACCAACTAGACTCAGTACTGACCACCAACCTAGACTCAGTACTGACCACCAACTAGACTCAGTACTGACCACCAACCTAGACTCAGTACTGACCACCATCTCGTGCGACCACCAACCCCTAGACTCAGTACTGACCACCAACCTAAGACTCAGTACTGACCACCAACTAGACTCAGTACTGACCATCTCAGTACTGACACCAACTAGACTCAGTACTGACCACCATCTCAGTACTGACCACCAACCTAGACTCAGTACTGACCATCAACCTAGACTCAGTAGACTCTCAGTACTGACCACCATCTCCAGTGAGTACTGACCACCAACCATCTCAGACTCACATCTCAGTACTGACCACCATCCAGTAGACTCTCAGTACTGACCATCAACTAGAGTCAGTACCAACTAGACTCAGTACTGACCACCAACATAGACTAGACTCACCATCCCCAGTACTGACCACCAACTAGACTCAATACTGACCACCAACCTAGACTCAGTACTGACCATCAGTACTGACCACCAACCTAGACTCAGTACTGACCACCACCAACCCTGACCACCAACCTAGACTCAATACTGACCATCAACCTAGACTCAGTACTGACCACCAACCTAGACTCAGTACTGACCACCAACCTAGACTCAGTACTGACCACCAACTGACTAGACTCAGTACTGACCCACCAACTCTAGACTCAGTACTGACCACCATCACGGTACTGACCACCAACCTAGACTCAGTACTGACCACCATCCACAACCAGCCCTAGACTCCCAGTGCCAGCCACCACATCTGGGTACTGACCCAGCC
>NW_027035110.1:0-9614 GCF_034236695.1 Oncorhynchus nerka | reverse complement strand
TTAATGCAACCGCTGTGTCAGATTTTTTTTAAACGTATACTTCCAGTTGCCCATTATTTTGGCTAACAGGGCTAGAAGAGATCTCAGTGACTCTGAAAGAGGGCTCTGAAAGGAGCGTAAGGGCTTTAAAGGGTGTCTGTCTCCAGATCTCAAACCAATGAACACTTATAGGAGACTCTGGAGCCGAGCCTGAGGCAGCGTTTTACACCACAATCTACAAAACACCAAATGATGGAATTTCTCTTGGAAGAAAGGTGTTGCATCCCTCCAATATAGTTCCAGACACTTGTAGAATGTATGGCAAGGTGTATTGAAGCTGTTCTGGCTCATGGTGGCTCCTTGTTAAGATACTTTATTTGGTCAGATACCTGTATATTCTTTCACATTCCCACTTATACGGGTACTGAAGTTCTCCTGAATGTTTTGCCACGGTGAAGGAGAGTGTGCCAGGAAACAAGCACAATTGCAGGTTTCATTGTAATCTAAAAAAAATTATGTTTGGATAAAACACTGCCGGTGTCGTCACCCATTGCAACAATAGTTCTGTTGATACGGTACCTGACCTAACTGTTAAGCATCCTCAGAACTGTACAACCCTTAGTAACGAAACAAGATAAAACACTGACGGTGTCGTCACCCATTGCAACAATAGTTCTGTTGTTACGGTACCTGACCTAACTGTTAAGCATCCTCAGAACTGTACTGTACAACCCTTAGTAACGAAACAAGATAAAACACTGACGGTGTCGTCACCCATTGCAACAATAGTTCTGTTGATTCGGTACCTGACCTAACTTTTAAGCATCCTCAGAACTGTACAACCCTTAGTAATGAAACAAGATAAAACAGTAGCTACCTGTCTTGTAATGGTAACCTAGGCTATCTTGTAATGGTAGCCAAATATTATATAAATAAATTATAGTCATTATGTAATTAGGTTATTTCGTTGTCTTTTTCATGTCGGTCATCTTTTAGGAAATTGTGTTAGGCAGGTCATTCCTACAATGTGGTGCCTTTTGGACCTCATAACTTTGAGGAAAAAATTATAATATATTTTGTAGTATTCTATCAGAAAAAGGACATGTATGACAGAGCAAGTTTGAGCTAGTACAATGGTGGACACTTGAACAGGATTTTTAACTTCTATCAAACATCTTTAACATTTAAGGAAATTCAGTGATTTTTCTTATTTAACCTAACAGGGTAGACATGTATGAGTGACATACAGATATGAGTAATATACAAAGGGAATATTAGATATGAGTGGGACATACAGATATGATGGAAACGATACAGATAAGGAGTGGGACATACAGGGGATAGAGTGGGACATGCAGATATGAGTGGGACATACAGATATGGAGTGGGACATGCAGATATGAGTGACATGCAGATATGAGTGGGACATACAGTGGGACATACAGATATGAGTGGGACATACAGATTTGAGTGGGACATACAGATATGAGTGGGACACACAGTGGGACATACAGATATTAGTGGGACATACAGATTTGAGTGGGACATACAGTGGGACATACAGATATGAGTGGGACATACAGTGGGACATGCAGATATGAGTGGGACATACAGATATGAGTGGGACATGCAGATATGAGTGGGACATGCAGATATGAGTGGGACATACAGAATTGAGTGGGACATACAGTGGGACATGCAGATATGAGTGGGACATACAGATATGAGTGGGACATACAGTGGGACATGCAGATATGAGTGGGACATACAGATTTGAGTGGGACATACAGATATGAGTGGGACATACAGATATGAGTGGGACATACAGATTTGAGTGGGACATAGAGATATGAGTGGGACATACAGATGAGTGGGACATACAGTGGGACATGCATATATGAGTGGGACATACAGTGGGACATGCAGATATGAGTGGGACATACAGATGAGTGGAACATAAAGTGGGACATACAGATATGAGTGGGACATACAGTGGGACATACAGATGAGTGGGACATACATATATGAGTGGGATATACAGATATGAGTGGGACATACAGATATGAGTGGGATATACAGATATGAGTGGGACATACAGATGAGTGGGACATACAGATGAGTTGGACAGAGTGGGAGATACAGATATGAGTGGGACATGCAGATATGAGTGGGACATACAGATTTGAGTGGGACATACAGACTTGAGTGGGACATACAGTGGGACATGCAGATATGAGTGGGACATACAGATATGAGTGGGACATACAGTGGGACATGCATATATGAGTGGGACATACAGATTTGAGTGGGACATACCGATATGAGTGGGACATACAGATATGAGTGGGACATACAGATTTGAGTGGGACATACAGATATGAGTGGGACATACAGATGAGTGGGACATACAGTGGGACATGCATATATGAGTGGGACATGCATATATGAGTGGGACATACAGATGAGTGGGACATACAGTGGGACATGCAGATATGAGTGGGACATGCAGATATGAGTGGGACATACAGTGGGACATACAGATATGAGTGGGACATACAGATATGAGTGGGACATACAGATGAGTGGGACATACAGATATGAGTGGGACATACAGATGAGTGGGACATACAGATATGAGTGGGACATACAGATATGAGTGGTATATACATTGGGACATACAGATATACATTTACATTTACATTTAAGTCATTTAGCAGAGCGACTTACAAATTGGTGCGTTCACCTTAAGACATCCAGTGGAACAGCCACTTTACAATAGTGCATCTAAATCTTTTAAGGGGGGGTGAAGGATTACTTTATCCTATCCTAGGTATTCCTGAAAGAGGTGGGGTTTCAGGTGTCTCCGGAGAAGGTGGTGATTGACTCCGCTGTCCTGGCGTCGTGAGGGAGTTTGTTCCACCATTGGGGGGCCAGAGCAGCGAACAGTTTGACTGGGCTGCGCGAGACTGTACTTCCTCAGTGGTAGGGAGGCGAGAGCAGGCCAGAGGTGGATGAACGCAGTGCCCTTGTTTGGGTGTAGGGCCTGATCAGAGCCTGGAGGTACTGAGGTGCAGTTCTGACTCCGTAGGCAAGCACCATGGTCTTGTAAGCGGATACGACTTCAACTGGAAGCCAGTGGAGAGAGCGGAGGAGCGGGGTGACGTGAGAGAACTTGGGAAGGTTGAACACCAGATGGGCTGCGGCGTTCTGGATGAGTTGTAGGGGTTTAATGGCACAGGCAGGGAGCCCAGCCAACAGCGAGTTGCAGTAATCCAGACGGGAGATGACAAGTGCCTGGATTAGGACCTGCGCTGCTTCCTGTGTGAGGCAGGGTCGTACTCTGTGGATGTTGTAGAGCATGAACCTACAAGAACGGGCCACCGCCTTGATGTTAGTTGAGAACGACAGGGTGTTGTCCAGGATCACGCCAAGGTTCTTAGCGCTCTGGGAGGAGGACACAATGGAGTTGTCAACCGTGATGGCGAGATCATGGAGCGGGCAGTCCTTCCCGGGAGGAAGAGCAGCTCCGTCTTGCCGAGGTTCAGCTTGAGGTGGTGATCCGTCATCCACACTGATATGTCTGCCAGACATGCAGAGATGCGATTCGCCACCTGGTCATCAGAAGGGGAAAGGAGAAGATTAATTGTGTGTCGTCTGCATAGCAATGATAGGAGAGACCATGTGAGGTTATGACAGAGCCAAGTGACTTGGTGTATAGCGAGAATAGGAGAGGGCCTGAGAACAGAGCCCTGGGGGACGCCAGTGGTGAGAGCGCGTGGTGAGGAGACAGATTCTCGCCACGCCACCTGGTAGGAGCGACCTGTCAGGTAGGACGCAATCCAAGCGTGGGCCGCGCCGGAGATGCCCAACTCGGAGAGGGTGGAGAGGAGGATCTGATGGTTCACAGTATCGAAGGCAGCCGATAGGTCTAGAAGGATGAGAGCAGAGGAGAGAGAGTTAGCTTTAGCAGTGCGGAGGGCCTCCGTGATACAGAGAAGAGCAGTCTCAGTTGAATGACTAGTCTTGAAACCTGACTGATTTGGATCAAGAAGGTCATTCTGAGAGAGATAGCGGGAGAGCTGGCCAAGGACGGCACGTTCGAGAGTTTTGGAGAGAAAAGAAAGAAGGGATACTGGTCTGTAGTCCCAGATAGTCAGATATGAGTGGTATATACAGTGGGACATGCAGATATGAGTGGTATATACATTGGGACATGCAGATATGAGTGGGACATGCAGATATGAGTGGTATATACAGTGGGACATACAGATATGAGTGGTATATACAGTGGGACATGCAGATATGAGTGGGACATACAGATATGAGTGGTATATACATTGGGACATACAGATATGAGTGGTATATACATTGGGACATACAGATATGAGTGGTATATACAGTGGGACATGCAGATATGAGTGGGACATACAGTGGGACATGCAGATATGAGTGGGACATGCAGATATGACTGGGACATACAGATATGAGTGGGACATACAGAAGAGTGGGACATACAGATGAGTGGGACATACAGATATGAATGGGACATACAGATATGAGTGGGACATACAGATATGAGTGGGACATACAGTGGGACATGCAGATATGAGTGGGACATGCAGATATGAGTGGGTCATACAGATATGAGTGGGACATACAGATATGAGTGGGACATACAGTGGGACATACAGTGGGACATACAGATTTGAGTGGGACATGCAGATATGAGTGGGACATACAGTGGGACATACAGATATGAGTGGGACATACAGATATGAGTGGGACATACAGATTTGAGTGGGACATACAGATTTGAGTGGGACATACAGATATGAGTGGGACATACAGATATGAGTGGGACATAGAGATGAGTGGGACATAGTGGGACATACAGATATGAGTGGGACATACAGATATGAGTGGGACATACAGATATGAGTGGGACATAGAGATGAGTGGGACATAGTGGGACATACAGATATGAGTGGGACATACAGATGAGTGGGACATACAGATGAGTGGGACATACAGATGAGTGGGACATACAGTGGGACATGCAGATATGAGTGGGACATGCAGATATGAGTGGGGCATACAGTGGGACATACAGATATGAGTGGGACATACAGTGGGAAATACAGATATGAGTGGGACATGCAGATTTGAGTGGGACATACAGTGGGACATACAGATTTGAGTGGGACATACAGTGGGACATACAGAGATGAGTGGGACATACAGATATGAGTGGGACATACAGATGAGTGGGACATACAGTGGGACATTCAGATATGAGTGGGACATACAGATATGAGTGGGACATACAGATATGAGTGGGACATACAGTGGGACATACAGATTTGAGTGGGACATGCAGATATGAGTGGGGCATACAGTGGGACATACAGATATGAGTGGGACATACAGTGGGACATACAGATTTGATTGGGACATGCAGATATGAGTGGGACATACAGTGGGACATACAGATATGAGTGGGACATACAGATATGAGTGGGACATACAGTGGGACATACAGATGAGTGGGACATACAGTGGGACATACAGATATGAGTGGGACATACAGATTTGAGTGGGACATACAGATTTGAGTGGGACATACAGATATGAGTGGGACATACAGATATGAGTGGGACATAGAGATGAGTGGGACATAGTGGGACATACAGATATGAGTGGGACATACAGATATGAGTGGGACATACAGATATGAGTGGGACATAGAGATGAGTGGGACATAGTGGGACATACAGATATGAGTGGGACATACAGATGAGTGGGACATACAGATGAGTGGGACATACAGATGAGTGGGACATACAGTGGGACATACAGATATGAGTGGGACATACAGATGAGTGGGACATACAGTGGGAAATACAGATATGAGTGGGACATGCAGATTTGAGTGGGACATACAGTGGGACATACAGATTTGAGTGGGACATACAGTGGGACATACAGATATGAGTGGGACATACAGATATGAGTGGGACATACAGATGAGTGGGACATACAGTGGGACATTCAGATATGAGTGGGACATACAGATATGAGTGGGACATACAGATATGAGTGGGACATACAGATATGAGTGGGACATACAGTGGGACATACAGATTTGAGTGGGACATGCAGATATGAGTGGGGCATACAGTGGGACATACAGATATGAGTGGGACATACAGTGGGACATACAGATTTGAGTGGGACATGCAGATATGAGTGGGACATATAGTGGGACATACAGATATGAGTGGGACATACAGTGGGACATACAGATATGAGTGGGACATACAGATATGAGTGGGACATACAGTGGGACATACAGATGAGTGGGACATACAGTGGGACATACAGATATGAGTGTGACATACAGATATGAGTGGGATATACAGATATGAGTGGGATATACAGATATGAGTGGGACATACAGATATGAGTGGGACATACATATAGGAGTGGGACACACAGATGAGAGGGACATATAGTGGGACATGCAGATATGAGTGGGACATGCAGCTTTGAGTGGGACATACAGATATGAGTGGGACATACAGTGGGACATGCATATATGAGTGGGACATGCAGATATGAGTGGGACATACAGATGAGTGGGACATATAGATGAGTGGAACATACAGATATGAGTGGTATATACAGATATGAGTGGGACATACAGATGAGTGGGACATACAGTGGGACATACAGATTTGAGTGGGACATACAGTGGGACATACAGATTTGAGTGGGACATACAGTGGGACATACAGATTTGAGTGGGACATACAGTGGGACATACAGATGAGTGGGACATACAGTGGGACATACAGATTTGAGTGGGACATACAGTGGGACATACAGATATGAGTGGGACATACAGATGAGTTGGACAGAGTGGGACATACAGATATGAGTGGGATATACAGATATGAGTGGGACATACAGATGAGTGGGACATACAGGGGGACATACAGATATGAGTGGGACATACAGATATGAGTGGGACATACAGATATGAGTGGGATATACAGATATGAGTGGGACATACAGATGAGTGGGACATACAGGGGGACATACAGATATGAGTGGGACATACAGATATGAGTGGGATATACAGATATGAGTGGGACATACAGATATGAGTGGGACATACAGTGGGACATAGTGTACAGACAAACAACATGAAACATGAAAAATAGATACAACTGAGTCTTTATATTTATGTAGATTTAGACCATTGTTTTCCCACCAAAGAAATGATGACACTTCCTGAATGTGGTGTCACTTTAGGAAAGGGTGGTTTTCTTAAATGGAGATTTACAACACACTAGCAGGGTGGAAAGTGATATCAGGGACACAGCGAACATCTTAAACACAATAATTAATACAATAATACAAATAAATTAACTAGGACTATAAAATAATGAAGTAACTTCTTGTGGAAGTTGATAACTATCACCCCAGGATATGGCAAAGACAACTACATATTCTGAAGAAAAGTGTTCATAATACATACGATTCCCTTTCAAGATCCATATTTTTGTGCTTTTAAGAACACCGGGCCATATATTTAAAGCCTTTTGGAATCCTTATTTTAAACTAAAATAAGTGATATTTCCTGGAGAAAGAAATGACCCAGGCCAAGACTAGACACCTATCCGCCTGTCATGGCTAGATGGGGGTCAGTTTATGTATAATTGACATCAAAGATGTATCCCTTCTAGCCCAAACTTCCCAACCTGCCCAAACCATGGAGCATGATAGAGGCCTCTAGTGGCCAAAAAAACTGTCCTTTTTTTAAACCTTTATTTAGCTAGGAAAGTCAGTTAAGAACAACTTATTTACAATGACAGCCTAGGAATAGTGGGTTAACTGCCTCTTTCAGGGGCAGAACGACAGATGTTTACCTTGTCAGCTTGATCCATCAACCTCAGTTACTGGCCCAACACTCCCACCACTAGGCTACCTGCCATCACATTGAGGGATGCCATCATATTAATGTAGTCAACTGGGTGGGACTTCCAACTTCACTGGCTGAAGAAGAAAATGTACTACTTTAAAATGGAGATGGGCTTATCGGTGCTGCCCATGATATGATAGATGATAAATGACATAGATACGAAGAGGAGTCCTCTTAACTCCATGGTCCCAACTTAAATATAGATGGCAGTGTTTGCCATATTTGTTTACATCCATTTTGTCCGGGTTGACTGGGAGCACCTGCTACAGGAAGTCATAGGCCATATCTGAAATATATTGTCAACTAATTACTAAAATGACAGCGTACTAATCGTACTACATACCATTTAGAACGTACTGTTTAGTAAAAATGAATGCAGTAAGTAACATTATTCATACTAGCCTCACCGTTAATTTGGGTACACTTCCTCAAGTGTGGATCTTAATCTACCAAAGCCTAAATTAGTATTAAAATCGTGGCATTTAAAGCACTCGATTTTTGAAATGTTACATTATTTTCCTAATTTCACAAAACTCTTTATTTTCACATGCGTTTAATTAGCAGGCATATTAGGTAAGTATGGGTATACGGACAGCACTGTAAACATGTCATGAAACTCAAATAGGTCTATAAACGCACTCAATGACATCACCGCCTATCAAAGTTGGGAAGAAATAACCTGTATACACACGAGTACCTATTGTTTCTTTCAACATAAGAATGTATTATTTTAGGATAAATATATTTAGGATAAATATATCGGCTTAATCGAATACATCTCAGCTTCAGATCGCTTTGTAAAAGAGAACACCTTCCGTAGACTTTTGTGCGCTCCCCGCCATACTGGGCCTAGTTGGGTATTTACCGGCCGTTTATTAGAAATAAATTGAAAATCGGGCTTATTATCTTCACGTTTCGTTGGGATAAATAAGAATTGACTCCTAAATTATCGTACACCTGACTTAAATAATTAAAATAAGAACCTACCATTTCTCTTGCTGTCGAGCAGACGCACTTGAAGCCACATAAAAGAGTTGTCGAATTTACTTTCAGTTTCTTACCGGAAAGAACTTTTGGCATATGGGCATACTGTATTTAAATATTTATTCTCCATTAAAATATTTGATCAAGTTGAAATGTATTCAACTCGTGGTTAAATGCTGGTAACACACAAAAACAGAGACCAGAAAACAACAGTATTCTTCTTAGCTTTTTGTCATCCCCGTGACAGTCGTAATCACCCCTTTTTCCTCCAGGTGGAAGCAGACGACTTTGTGGAGCTGATGGTCCTTAAATGTTTTCAGAAGGTACAGAGACCCCCAGTTCATTATGTGCATTGCATTTATGATAAAAAGAGATTTGTCTCAGAGATTAAATGACATAATTTATTTTCTCTCAACCTGCTCTTTCTACACCTTTCTCCCCCTCTCCTCATCTCTCTTTCTACACCTTTCTCCTCATCTCTCTTTCTACACCTTTCTCCTCATCTCTCTTTCTACACCTTTCTCCTCATCTCTCTCTTTCTACACCTTTCTCCTCATCTCTCTCTTTCTACACCTTTCTCATCTCTCTTTCTACACCTTTCTCCCCCTCTCCTCATCTCTCTTTCTACACCTTTCTATTTATTCAGACTTATTGTAGTTTATTAGGG
>NW_027035109.1:0-9609 GCF_034236695.1 Oncorhynchus nerka | reverse complement strand
TCATATTATGTCTCTATACAGTGTTGTAATGATGTGCAAATAGTTGAAGTACAAAAGGGAAAATAAATAAACATAAATATGGGTTGTATTTACAATGGTGTTTGTTCTTCACTGGTTGCCCTTTTCTCGTGGCAACAGGTCACAAATCTTGCTGCTGTGATGTCACACTGTGGTATTTCACCCAGTAGATATGGGAGTTTATCAAAATTGGATTTGTTTTCGAATTCTTTGTGGATCTGTGTGATCTGAGGGAAATATGTCTCTCTAATATGGTCATACATTGGGCAGGAGGTTAGGAAGTGCAGCTCAGTTTCCACCTCATTTTGTGGCCAGAGTGCACATAGCTTGGGGTGGGGGCTCTCCCTCATCTCTCCTCCCGTCTCCTCTCTCTCTCTCTCCTCTCTCCTCTCCTTCTCTCTCTCTCTCTCTCTCCTCTCTCTCCTCTCTCTCTCTCCTTCTCCTCTCTCTCTCTCTCTCTCTCCTCTCCTCCTCTCTCCTCTCTCTCCTCTCTCCTCTCTCCTCTCCTCCTCTCTCTCCTCCTCTCCTCTCCTCTCCTCTCTCCTCTCCCCCTCTCCTCTCTCCTCTCTCCTCTCTCCTCTCTCCTCTCTTCTCCCTTCTCCTCTCTCCTCTCTCCTCCTCCTCGTCTCTCCTCTCTCCCCTCCCCTCTCCCTCTCCTCTCCCTCTCTCCTTCCTCTCTCCTCTCTCCCTCTCTCTCCTCCTCCTCTCTTCTCTCTCTCCTCTCTCCTCCCTCCTCCCTTCTGCCTCCTTCTCCTCTCTCCTCTCTCCTCTCCTCTCCTCTCTCCTCCCTCTCCCCCTTCTCCTCTCTCCTCCTCCTCTCCCTTCTCCTCCTCTCCTCTCCTCTCTCTCTCCTCTCTCCTCTCTCCTCTCTCCTCTCTTCCCTCTCTTCTCTCTCCTCTCTCCTCCCCTCTCTCCTCTCTTCCTTCTCTCTCTCTCCTCCTCTCTCTCCTCCCCTCCTTCCCCTCTCCCTCTCCCCCTCTTCTCCTCCTCCTCTCTCTCTTCTTTCTACTCTCTCTTGTCTCTCTCCTCTCTCCTCCCCTCTCCCCTTCCTCCCTCTCTCCTCCCCTCTTCTCTCTCCTCTCCTCCTCCCCTCTCTCCTCTCTCTTCTTTCTACTCTCCTCCCCCCTCCTCACACCTCACCCTTCCTCCCTCCTCCCCATTCCCCCAGTGTGTCTGAGTGTTGTTGCTGATCGATAGTATTGATAAGGAGATGTTAATATCAGGTGGTAATCACCCGTCTGACTAATAGGGTGTATTGATCCCATCTATTGATCTGCAGCAGCAGCAGCTACCATTAAAAACAGCTGATTCAAACTCAGAGTTCAGGACAAAGTGCTGCTAGGGTGTAGGAGAGGGAACAGCTGCTAGGGTGTAGGAGAGGGAACAGCTGCTAGGGTGTAGGAGAGGGAACAACTGTAGGAGAGGGAACAGCTGCTAGGGTGTAGGAGAGGAACAGCTGCTAGGGTGTAGGAGAGGAACAGCTGCTAGGGTGTAGGAGAGGGAACAGCTGCTAGGGTGTAGGAGAGGGAACAGCTGCTAGGGTGTAGGAGGGGAACAGCTGCTAGGGTGTAGGAGAGGAACAACTGCTAGGGTGTAGGAGAGGAACAGCTGCTAGGGTGTAGGAGGGCTGTAGGAGAGGGAACAGCTGCTAGGGTGGAGGAGAGGAACAGCTGCTAGGGTGTAGGAGAGGGAACAGCTGCTAGGGTGTAGGAGAGGAACAGCTGCTAGGGTGTAGGAGAGGGAACAGCTGCTAGGGTGTAGGAGAGGAACAGCTGCTAGGGTGTGGAGAGGGAACAGCTGCTAGGGTGTAGGAGAGGGAACAGCTGCTAGGGTGTAGGAGGGGAACAGCTGCTAGGGTGTAGGAGAGGAACAGCTGCTAGGGTGGAGGAGAGGAACAGCTGCTAGGGTGGAGGAGAGGGAACAGCTGCTAGGGTGTAGGAGAGGGAACAGCTGCTAGGGTGTAGGAGAGGAACAGCTGCTAGGGTGTAGGAACAGGGAACAGCAACTGCTAGGGTGTAGGAGAGGGAACAGCTGCTAGGGTGTAGGAGAGGGAACAGCTGCTAGGGTGTAGAGAGGAACAGCTGCTAGGGTGTAGGAGAGGAACAGCTGCTAGGGTGTAGGAGAGGGAACAGCTGCTAGGGTGTAGGAGAGGGAACAGCTGCTAGGGTGTAGGAGAGGAACAGCTGCTAGGGTGTAGGAGAGGGAACAGCTGCTAGGGTGTAGGAGAGGAACAGCTGCTAGGGTGTAGGAGAGGAACAGCTGCTAGGGTGGAGGAGGGAACAGCTGCTAGGGTGGAGGAGAGGAACAGCTGCTAGGGTGGAGGAGAGGAACAGCTGCTAGGTGTAGGAGAGGAACAGCTGCTAGGGTGTAGGAGAGGAACAGCTGCTAGGGTGTGTAGGAGAGGAACAGCTGCTAGGGTGGAGGAGAGGGAGCAGCTGCTAGGGTGTAGGAGAGGGAACAGCTGCTAGGGTGTAGGAGAGGGAACAGCTGCTAGGGTGTAGGAGAGGGAACAGCTGCTAGGGTGGAGGAGAGGGAACAGCTGCTAGGGTGTAGGAGAGGGAACAGCTGCTAGGGTAGGAGAGGGAACAGCTGCTAGGAGAGGGAACAGCTGCTAGGGTGTAGGAGAGGGAACAGCTGCTAGGGTGTAGGAGAGGAACAGCTGCTAGGGTGTAGGAGAGGGAACAGCTGCTAGGGTGGAGGAGAGGAACAGCTGCTAGGGTGTAGGAGAGGGAACAGCTGCTAGGGTGTGGAGAGGGAACAGCTGCTAGGGTGTAGGAGAGGAACAGCTGCTAGGGTGTAGGAGAGGAACAGCTGCTAGGGTGTAGGAGAGGGAACAGTGCTGCTAGGGTGTAGGAGAGGAACAGTGCTGCTAGGGTGTAGGAGAGGAACAGCTGCTAGGGTGTAGGAGAGGGAACAGCTGCTAGGGTGTAGGAGAGGAACAGCTGCTGCTAGGAGTGTGCTGCTAGGGTGAGGAACAGCTGCTAGGGTGTAGGAGAGGGAACAACTGCTGCTAGGGTGTAGGAATGAGAGGGAACAGCTGCTAGGGTGTAGGAGGAACAGCTGCTAGGTGTAGGAGAGGGAACAGTGCTGCTAGGGTGTAGGAGAGAACAGCTGCTAGGGTGCAGGAGAGGGAACAGTGCTGCTAGGGTGTAGGAGAGGGAACAGTGCTGCTAGGGTGTAGGGAACAGCTGCTAGGTGAAGGAACAGCTGCTAGGGTGTAGGAGAGGGAACAGCTGCTAGGGTGTAGGAGAGGAACAGCTGCTAGGGTGTAGGAGAGGAACAGCTGCTAGGGTGTAGGAGAGGAACAGTGCTGCTAGGGTGTAGGAGGGAACAGCTGCTAGGGTGTAGGAGAGGGAACAGCTGCTAGGGTGTAGGAGAGGAACAGCTGCTAGGGTGTAGGAGAGGAACAGCTGCTAGGGTGTAGGAGAGGAACAGCTGCTAGGGTGTAGGAGAGGAACAGCTGCTAGGGTGTAGGAGGAACAGCTGCTAGGGTGTAGGAGAGGGAACAGCTGCTAGGGTGTAGGAGGGGAACAGCTGCTAGGGTGTAGGAGAGGAACAGCTGCTAGGGTGTAGGAGAGGGAACAGCTGCTAGGGTGTAGGAGAGGGAACAGCTGCTAGGGTGTAGGAGAGGAACAGCTGCTAGGGTGTAGGAGGGAACAGCTGCTAGGTGTAGGAGAGGGAACAGCTGCTAGGGTGTAGGAGAGGAACAGCTGCTAGGTGTAGGAGGGAACAGCTGCTAGGGTGTAGGAGAGGAACAGCTGCTAGGGTGTAGGAGGGGAACAGCTGCTAGGGTGTAGGAGGAACAGCTGCTAGGGTGTAGGAGAGGAACAGCTGCTAGGGTGCAGGAGAGGGAACAGTTCAGGTAGTGGGGGGTAGTGGGAGGAGCAGTGTGGGAGGGAACAGTGTGGGAGGGGGAATAGTGTGCGGGGAGCAGTGGGAGGGGGAGCAGTGTGGAGGGGGAACAGTGTGGAGGGAACAGTGTGGGAGGGGGAGCAGTGTGGGAGGGGGAGCAGTGTGAGGGGGGAGCAGTGTGGGAGGGGAGCAGTGTGGGAGGGGAGCAGTGTGGGAGAGGGAGCAGTGTGGGAGGGGGAGCAGTGTGGGAGGGAACAGTGTGGAGGGGCAGTGTGGGAGGGGGAACAGTGTGGGAGGGGGAATAGTGTGCGGGGGGGCAGTGTGGGAGGGGGAGCAGTGTGGGAGGGAAAACAGTGTGGGGGAACAGTGTGGGAGGGGGAATAGTGTGGGGGAGCAGTGTGGGGGGCGGGTGTGGGGGGATAGTGTGGGAGGGGGAACAGTGTGGGAGGGGAGCAGTGTGGGAGGGGGAGCAGTATGGGAGGGGAGCAGTGTGGGAGGGGAACAGTGTGGGAGGAACAGTGTGGGAGGAACAGTGTGGGGGGGGGAACAGTGTGGGAGGGGAGCAGTGTGGGAGGGGAGCAGTGTGGGAGGGGAACAGTGTGGGAGGGGGAACAGTGTGCGGGGGAGCAGTGTGGAGGGGGAGCAGTGTGGGAGGGGGAACAGTGTGGGAGGGGAACAGTGTGGGAGGGGTGTGGGGGGAGCAGTGTGGGAGGGGAACAGACAGTGTGCGGGGGTAGGGGGGTAGTGTGCTGTAGCTGTGTAGGGGGGGTAGTGTGGGGGGGTAGTGTGCTGTTGTAGCTGTGTGTAAGGGGGCAGTGTGGGAGGGGGGTAGTGTGCTGGTTGCTGTGTGTGTAGGGGGCAGTGTGGGGGGGTAGTGTGCTGTTGTAGCTGTGTGTAGGGGGGTAGTGTGGGAGGGGGGTAGTGTGCTGGTGTAGCTGTGTGTAGGGGGTGAGTGTGGGAGGGTAGTGTGCTGTTGTAGCTGTGTGTAGGGGGGTAGTGTGGGAGGGGGGTAGTGTGCTGTTGTAGCTGTGTGTAGGGGAGTAGTGTGGGAGGGGGTAGTGTGCTGTTGTAGCTGTGTGTAGGGGGTAGTGTGGGGGGTAGTGTGCTGTTGTAGCTGTGTGTAGGGGGTAGTGTGGGAGGGGGGTAGTGTGCTGTTGTAGCTGTGTGTAGGGGGGTAGTGTGGGAGGGGGCAGTGTGCTGTTGTAGCTGTGTGTAGGGGGTAGTGTGGGAGGGAGTAGTGTGCTGTTGTAGCTGTGTGTAGGGGGTAGTGTGAGGGGGTAGTGTGCTGTTGTAGCTGTGTGTAGGGGGGTAGTGTGGGAGGGGGTGAGTGTGCTGTTGTAGCTGTGTGTAGGGGGGTAGTGTGGGAGGGGTAGTGTGCTGTTGTAGCTGTGTGTAGGGGGGTAGTGTGGGAGGGGGGCAGTGTGCTGTTGTAGAACAGTAGGGGGGTAGTGTGGGAGGAACAGTGCTGTTGTAGCTGTGTGTAGGGGGGTAGTGTGGGAGGGGAACAGTGCTGTTGTAGCTGTGTGTAGGGGGTAGTGTGGGAGGGGGGTGTGGGAGAGGAACAGTGTGCTGTTGTAGCTGTGTGTAGGGGGCAGTGTGGGAAGGGAACAGTGTGGGGGGGTAGTGGGGGGTAGTGGCTGGGAGAGGGAACAGTGTGCTGTTGTAGCTGTGTGTAGGGGGTAGTGTGGGAGAGGGAACAGTGTGGGGGGAGCAGTGTGGGAGGGGAAGCAGTGGGGGGTAGTGTGGGAGAGGGAACAATGTGAGAGAGGGAACAGTGTGGGGGGAGCAGTGTAGGGGAGAGGGAACAGTGTGGGAGAGGGAACAGTGTGGGAGAGGAACAGTGTAGGGGGTAGTGTGGGAGGGAGGAACAGTGCTATTTGTTAGAGCTGTGTGTAGGGGGTAGTGTGGGAGGAACAGTGCTGTTGTAGCTGTGTGTAGGGGGTAGTGTGGGGAGGGGGTAGTGTGGGAGAGGGAACAGTGTGCTGTTGTAGCTGTGTGTAGGGGGGGGTGGTGTGGGAGAGGGAACAGTGTGCTGTTGTAGCTGTGTGTAGGGGTAGTGTGGGAGGGGTAGTGTGGGAGAGGAACAGTATGCTGTTGTAGCTGTGTGTAGGGGGTAGTGTGGGAGGGGGGTGTGGGAGAGGGAACAGTGTGCTGTTGTAGCTGTGTGTAGGGGTAGTGTGGGAGAGAACAGTGTGGGGGGCAGTGGGGGGAGTAGTGTGAGAGGGGAACGGTGTGGGGGGGGAACAGTGGGGGGGCAGTGTGGGAGAAACAGTGTGAGGGAGCAGTGTGGGAGGGTAGTGTGGGAGAGGAACAGTGCTGTTGTAGCTGTGTAGGGGGTAGTGTGGGAGAGGGAACAGTATGCTGTTGTAGCTGTGTGTAGGGGGGTAGTGTGGGAGGGGGTAGTGTGGGAGAGGGAACAGTGTGCTGTTGTAGCTGTGTGTAGGGGTAGTGTGGGGGAGGAACAGTGTGGGAGGGGCAACAGTGTGGGGGGAACAGTGTGGGGAGCAGTGTGGGAGGGGGAGCAGTGTAGGGGGTAGTGTGGGAGAGGGAACAGTGTGGGAGGGAACAGTGTGGGAGGGGAGCAGTGTGGGGGGGGGGGGGTAGTGTGGGAGAGGAACAGTGTGGGAGAGGAACAGTGTGGGAGGAGCAGTGTGGGGGGGCAGTATGAGGGGGAGCAGTGTGGAGAGGGAACAGTGTGGGGGGGGTAGTGTGGAGAGGGAACAGTGTGGGGGAGCAGTGTGGGAGGGAGCAGTATGGGAGGGGGGAGGCAGTGTGGGAGAGGGAACAGTGTGGGAGGGGGAACAGTGTGGGAGGGGGAACAGTGTGGGAGGGGGAAGGGTGGGAGGGGGAACAGTGTGGGAGGGGGAACAGTGTGGGAGGGGGAGCAGTGTGGGAGGGGGGAGCAGTGTGGGAGGGAGAGGCAGTGTGGGAGGGGGAGCAGTGTGGGAGGGGGAGCAGTGTGGGAGAGGGAGCAGTGTGGGAGGGGGAGCAGTGTGGGAGAGGGAACAGTGTGGAGGGGCAGTGTGGGAGGGGGAACAGTGTGGGAGGGGGAATAGTGTGGGAGGGAACAGTGTGGGAGGGGAACAGTGTGGGAGGGGGAGCAGTGTGGGGGGGGAGCAGTGTGGGAGAGGGAGCAGTGTGGAGGGGCAGTGTGGGAGGGGAAACAATGTGGGGAGGGGGAGCAGTGTGGGAGGGGGAATAGTGTGGGAGGGAGCAGTGTGGGAGGGGAGCAGTGTGGGAGGGGGAACAGTGTGGGAGGGGGAACAGTGTGGGAGGGGGAATAGTGTGCGGGGGAGCAGTGTGGGGGGGGAGCAGTGTGGGAGGGGGAACAGTGTGGGAGGGGAGCAGTGTGGGAGGGGAGCAGTGTGGGGAGCAGTGTGGGAGGGGGAACAGTGTGGGAGGGGGAGCAGTGTGGAGGGAGCAGTGTGGGGGGAACAGTGTGGGAGGGGGAGCAGTGTGGGGGGGAGCAGTGTGGGAGGGGGAACAGTGTGGGAGGGGAAACAGTGTGGGGGGAGCAGTGTGGGAGGGGAACAGTGTGCGGGGGAGCAGTGTGGGAGGGGGAGCAGTGTGGGAGGGGGAACAGTGTGCGGGAGCAGTGTGGGAGGGGGAGCAGTGAGGGAAAAACAGTGTGGGAGGGGGGGGTAGTGTGGGAGGGAACAGTGTGGGGGGAGTGTGGGAGGGGGAGCAGTATGGGAGCAGGGAGCAGTGTGGGAGGGGGAACAGTGGGAGGGGGGAACAGTGTGGGGAGGGGGAAAAAGTGTGGGAGGGGAAAGTGTGGGAGGGGGGAACAGTGTGGGGGGGAGCAGTGTGGGAGGGGGAGCAGTGTGGAGGGAGAGGCAGTGTGGGAGGGGAGCAGTGTGGGAGGGAGCAGTGTGGGAGAGGGAGCAGTGTGGGGAGGGGGGAGCAGTGTGGGAGGGAACAGTGTGAGGGGCAGTGTGGGAGGGGGAACAGTGTGGGAGGGGGAATAGTGTGGGAGGGGGAACAGTGTGGGAGGGGAACAGTGTGGGGAGGGGAGCAGTGTGGGAGGGAGCAGTGTGGGAGAGGGAGCAGTGTGGAGGGGCAAGTGTGGGAGGGAAACAATGTGGGGGGAGCAGTGGAGGGGAATAGTGTGGGAGGGAGCAGTGTGGGAGGGGAGCAGTGTGGGAGGGGAACAGTGTGGGAGGGGGAACAGTGTGGGGAGGGGAATAGTGTGCGGGGGAGCAGTGTGGGAGGGGAGCAGTGTGGGAGGGGGAACAGTGGAGGAGGGAGCAGTGTGGGAGGGGGAGCAGTGTGGGGGGAGCAGTGAGGGGAACAGTGTGGGAGGGGGGAGCAGTGTGAGGAGGAGCAGTGTGGGAGGGGAACAGTGGGGAGGGGAGCAGTGTGGGGGGGAGCAGTGTGGGAGGGGACAGTGTGGGGGGGAAACAGTGTGGGGGGAGCAGTGTGGGAGGGGGGAACAGTGTGCGGGGGGAGCAGTGTGGGGAGGGGGAGCAGTGTGGGGAGGGGGAACAGTGTGCGGGGGGGTGTGGGAGGGGAGCAGTGTGGGAGGGAAAACAGTGTGGGAGGGGAACAGTGTGGGGGGGGTAGTGTGGGAGAGGAACAGTGTGGGGAGCAGTGTGGGAGGGGGATAGTATGGGAGGGGAGCAGTGTGGGAGAGGGAACAGTGTGGGAGGGGGAGCAGTGTGGGAGGGGAACAGTGTGGGAGGGGAACAGTGTGGGAGGGGGAACAGTGTGGGAGGGGGGAACGGTGTGGGAGGGGGAACAGTGTGGGAGGGGGAACAGTGTGGGAGGGGGAACAGTGTGGGAGGGGAACAGTGTGGGAGGGGGAGCAGTGTGGGAGGGGAGCAGTGGAGGGGAGGGGAGCAGTGTGGGAGAGGGAGCAGTGTGGGAGGGGGCAGTGTGGGAGAGGAACAGTGGGAGGGGCAGTGTGGGAGGGGGACAGTGTGGGAGGGGGAATAGTGTGGAGGGGGAACAGTGGGAGGGGGAACAGTGTGGGAGGGGGACCAGTGGGAGGGGGAGCAGGTGGGAGAGGAGCAGTGTGGAGGGGCAGTGTGGAAGGGGAAACAATGGGAGGGGAGCAGTGGAGGGAACAGTGTGGGAGGGGAGCAGTGTGAGGGGAGCAGTGTGGAGGGGAACAGTGTGGAGGGGAACAGTGTGGGAGGGGGAATAGTGTGCGGGGGAGCAGTGTGGGAGGGGGAGCAGGTGGGAGGGGGAACAGTGTGGGAGGGGGAGCAGTATGGGAGGGGAGCAGTGTGGGGGGGAGCAGTGTGGGAGGGGGAACAGTGTGGGAGGGGGAGCAGTGTGGGAGGGAGCAGTGTGGGAGGGGGAACAGTGTGGGAGGAGCAGTGTGGGGAGGAGCAGTGTGGAGGGGAACAGTGTGGGAGGGGAAGCAGTGTGGGGGAGCAGTGTAGGAGGAGAACAGTGTGCGGGGGAGCAGTGTGGGAGGAGCAGTGTGGGGAGGGAACAGTGTGGGGGAGCAGGTGGGAGGGGAGCAGTGTGGGAGGAACAGTGTGGGGGAACAGTGTGGAGGGGAGCAGTGTGGGAGGAGCAGTGTGGGAGGGGAACAGTGTGGGAGGGGAATAGTGTGGGGGAGCAGTGTGAGGGCGGTGTGGGGGAATAGTGTGGGAGGGGAACAGTGTGGGAGGTGGAACAGTGTGGGAGGGGAGAAAGTGTGGGAGGGGAGCAGTATGGGAGGGGGAGCAGTGTGGAGGGGGAGCAGTGTGGGTGGGGAGCAGTGTGGGAGGGAAAAGTGTGGGAGGGGGA
>NW_027035108.1:0-9606 GCF_034236695.1 Oncorhynchus nerka | reverse complement strand
TGCATAGCTGTTCTACTGGTGGTTCAGTCGGGTGACTGGTGGTCTGAGGCAGTCGGGTGCACTTAGCTGTTCTACTGGTGGTCTGAGGCAGTCAGTGCACTTAGCTGTTCTACTGGTGGTCTGAGGCAGTCGGGTGCCCTAGCTGTTCTACTGGTGGTCTGAGGCAGTCGGGTGCACTTAGCTGTTCTACTGGTGGTCTGAGGCAGTCGGGTGCACATTTACATTTACATTTAAGTCATTTGGCAGACGCTCTTATCCAGAGCGACTTACAAATGGTGCATTCACCTTATGACATCCAGTGGAACAGCCACTTTACAATAGTGCATCTAAATCTTTTAAGGGGGTGAGAAGGATTACTTTATCCTATCCTAGGTATTCCTTAAAGAGGTGGGGTTTCAGGTGTCTCCGGAAGGTGGTGATTGACTCTGCTGTCCTGGCGTCGTGAGGGAGTTTGTTCCACCATTGGGGGCCAGAGCAGCGAACAGTTTTGACTGGGCTGAGCGGAACTGTACTTCCTCAGTGGTAGGGAGGCGAGCAGGCCAGAGGTGGATGAACGCAGTGCCCTTGTTTGGGTGTAGGGCCTGATCAGAGCCTGGAGGTACTGAGGTGCCGTTCCCCTCACAGCTCCGTGAGGTGCAAGCACCATGGTCTTGTAGCGGATGACTTCAACTGGAAGCCAGTGGAGAGAGAGCGGAGGAGCGGGGTGACGTGAGAGGAACTTGGGAAGGTTGAACACCAGACGGGCTGCGGCGTTCTGGATGAGTTGTAGGGGTTTAATGGCACAGGCAGGGAGCCCAGCCAACAGTGAGTTGCAGCAATCCCAGACGGGAGATGACAAGTGCCTGGATTAGGACCTGCGCCGCTTCCTGTGTGAGGCAGGGCCCGTACTCTGCGGATGTTGTAGAGCATGAACCTACAGGAACGGGCCACCGCCTTGATGTTAGTTGGAGAACGACAGGGTGTTGTCCAGGATCACGCCAAGGTTCTTAGCGCTCTGGGAGGAGGACACAATGGAGTTGTCAACCGTGATGGCGAGATCATGGAACGGGCAGTTCTTCCCGGGAGGAAGAGCAGCTCCGTCTTGCCGAGGTTCAGCTTGAGGTGATCCGTCATCCACACTGATATGTCTGCCAGACATGCAGAGATGCGATTAGCCACCTGGTCATCAGAAGGGGGAAAGGAGAATATTAATTGTGTGTCGTCTGCATAGCAATGATAGGAGAGACCATGTGAGGTTATGACAGAGCCAAGTGACTTGGTGTATAGCAAGAATAGGAGAGGGCCTAGAACAGCCCTGGGGGACACCAGTGGTGAGAGCACGTGGTGAGGGATTCTCGCCACGCACCTGGTAGGAGCGACCTGTCAGGTAGGGCGCAATCCAGGCGGGGCCGCGCCGGGAGATGCCCAACTCGGAGAGGGTGGAGAGGAGGATCTGATGGTTCACAGTATCGAAGGCAGCCGATAGGTCTAGAAGGATGAGAGCAGAGGAGAGAGAGTTAGCTTTAGCAGTGCGGAGCGCCTCCCGTGATACAGAGAAGAAATAGTCTCAGTTGAATGACTAGTCTTGAAACCTGACTGATTTGGATCAAGAAGGTCATTCTGAGAGAGATAGCGGAGAGCTGGCCAAGGACGGCATCGTTCAAGAGTTTTGGAGACAAAAGAAAGAAGGGAAACTGGTCTGTAGTTGTTGACATCGGAGGGATCGAGTGTAGGTTTTTTTCAGAAGGGGTGCAACTCGCTCTCTTGAAGACGGAAGGGGCGTAGCCAGCGGTCAGGGATGAGTTGATGAGCGAGGTGAGGTAAGGGAGAAGGTCTCCGGAAATGGTCTGGAGAAGAGAGGAGGGGATAGGTCAAGCGGGCAGGTTGTTGGGCGGCGGCCGTCACAAGACGCAAGATTTCATCTGGAGAGAGAGGGAGAAAGAGGTCAGAGCACAGGGTAGGCAGTGTGAGCAGAACCAGCCGTGTCGTTGACTTAGCAACGAGATCGGGATGTCGTCGACCTTCTTTTTCAAAATGGTTGACGAAGTCATCTGCAGAGAGGGAGGAGGGAGGGGAGGGAGGAGGATTCAGGAGGGAGGGAGAAGGTGGCAAAGAGCTTCCTAGGGTTAGAGGCAGATGCTTGGAATTTAGAGTGGTAGAAAGTGGCTTTAGCAGCAGAGACAGAAGAGAAAATGTAGAGGAGAGTGAAAGGATGCCAGGTCCGCAGGGAGGCGAATTTTCCTCCATTTCCGCCTCGGCTGCCCGGGACCCCTGTTCTGTGAGCTCGCAATGAGTCGTCGAGCCACGGAGGCGGGAGGAGGACCGAGCTGGCCTGTAGGATAGGGGACATAGAGAGTCAAAGGATGCAGAAAGGGGAGGAGAGGAGGGTTGAGGAGGCAGAATCAGGAGATAGGTTGGAGAAGGTTTGAGCAGAGGGAAGAGATGATAGGATGGAAGAGGAGAGAGAGTAGCGGGAGAGAGAGTGAAGGTTGGGACGGCGCGATACCATCCGAGTAGGGGCAGTGTGGAAGTGTTGGATGAGAGCGAGAGGGAAAAGGATACAAGGTAGTGGTCGGAGACTTGGAGGAGTTGCAATGAGGTTAGTGGAAGAACAGCATCTAGTAAAGATGAGGTCGAGCGTATTGCCTGCCTTGTGAGTAGGGGGGGAAGGTGAGAGGTGAGGTCAAAAGAGGAGAGGAGTGGAAAGAAGGAGGCAGAGAGAATGAGTCAAGGTAGACGTGGGGAGGTTAAAGTCGCCCAGAACTGTGAGAGGTGAGCCGTCCTCAGGAAAGGAGCTTATCAAGGCATCAAGCTCATTGATGAACTCTCCGAGGAACCTGGAGGGCGATAAAATGATAAGGATGTTAAGCTTGAAAGGGCTGGTAACTGTGACAGCATGGAATTCAAAGGAGGCGATAGACAGATGGGTAAGGGGAGAAAGAGAGAATGACCACTGGGAGAGATGAGGATCGGTGCCACCACCCCGCTGACCAGAAGCTCTCGGGGTGCGAGAACACGTGGGCGGACGGACGAGAGAGAGCAGGAGGAGTAAAGCAGTGTTATCTGTGGTGATCCATGTTTCTGTCAGTGCCAAGAAGTCGAGGGACTGGAGGGAGGCATAGGCTGAGATGAACTCTGCCTTGTTGGCCGAGATCGGGCAGTTCAGAGGCTACCGGAGACCTGGAACTCACGTGGAGTCGTGCGCGCTGGGACCGCAGATTAGGTGGCCGCGGACCACGCGGTGTGGAGCGTTTGTATGGTCTGTGCAGAGAGGAGAGAACAGGGATAGACAGACACATAGTTGACAGCCTACAGAAGAGGCTACGCTAATGCAAAGGAGATTGGAATGACAAGTGGACTACACGTCTCGAATGTTCAGAAAGTTAAGCTTACGTAGCAAGAATCTTATTGACTAAAATGATTAAAATGATACAGTACTGCTGAAGTAGGCTAGCTGGCAGTGGCTGCGTTGTTGACTTTGTAGGCTAGCTGGCAGTGGCTGCGTTGTTGACACTACACTAATCAAGTCGTTCGTTGAGTAATAGTTTCTACAGTGCTGCTATTCGGGGGCTAGCTGGCTAGCTAGCAGTGTTGATTACGTTACGTTGCGTTAAATGAAACGACAATAGCTGGCTAGCTAACCTAGAAAATCGCTCTAGACTACACAATTATCTTTGATACAAAGACGGCTATGTAGCTAGCTATGTAGCTAGCTACGATCAAACAAATCAAACCGTTGTACTGTAGTGAAATGAAATGAAAATGTGAAACTACCTGTGGAGCGAAGCGGAATGCGACCGGGTTGTTGAGTGCGGAAGTTCTATTCGGTAGACGTTGGCTAGCTGTTGGCTAGCTAGCAGTGTCTCCTACGTTAAGGACGACAAATAGCTGGCTAGCTAACCTCGGTAAATTAAGATAATCACTCTAAAACTACACACTCTAAACTACACAATTATCTTGGATACGAAGACAGCAAAGACAACTATGTAGCTAGCTAACACTACACTAATCAAGTCGTTCAGTTGAGTGTAATAGTTTCTACAGTGCTGCTATTCGGTAGACGGTGGACGTTTGCTAGCTGGCTAGCTGCTGGGCAGATAGCAGTGTAGACTACGTTAGGACGACGAAATACGATAATTACGCAATTATCTTTGATACAATGACGGGTAGGTAGCTAGCTAAGAAGAAATTGCTAAGATTAGACAAATCAAACCGTTGTACTATAATGAAATGTAATGAAAAGTTATACGACCTGCGGACCGAAGTGCGGATGCGACCGCTCGCTCCAACCCGGAAGTAGAAGGACTCAGTTAGCTGTTCTACTGGTGGTCTGAGGCAGTCGGGTGCACTTAGCTGTTCTACTGGTGGTCTGAGGCAGTCGGGTGCACTTAGCTGTTCTACTGGTGGTCTGAGGCAGTCGGGTGCACTTAGCTGTTCTACTGGTGGTCTGAGGCAGTCGGGTGCAGTTAGCTGTTCTACTGGTGGTCTGAGGCAGTCGGGTGCACTTAGCTGTTCTACTGGTGGTCTGAGGCAGTCGGGTGCACTTAGCTGTTCTACTGGTGGTCTGAGGCAGTCGGGTGCACTTAGCTGTTCTACTGGTGGTCTGAGGCAGTCGGGTGCACTTAGCTGTTCTACTGGTGGTCTGAGGCAGTCGGTGCACTTAGCTGTTCTACTGGTGGGCTGAGGCAGTCGGTTGCACTTAGCTGTTCTACTGGTGGTCTGAGGCAGTCGGGTGCACTTAGCTGTTCTACTGGTGGGCTGAGGCAGTCGGGTGCACTTAGCTGTTCTACTGGTGGTCTGAGGCAGTCGGGTGCAATTAGCTGTTCTACTGGTGGTCTGGGGCAGGGGTGCACTAGCTGTTCTACTGGTGGGCTGAGGCAGTGGTGCACTCAGCTGTTCTACTGGTGGTCTGAGGCAGTCGGGTGCAGTTCAGCTGTTCTACTGGTGGTCTGAGGCAGTCGGTGCCCTTAGCTGTTCTACTGGTGGTCTGAGGCAGTCGGGTGCACTAGCTGTTCTACTGGTGGTCTGAGGCAGTCGGGTGATTGCTTAGCTGTTCTACTGGTGGTCTGAGGCAGTCAGGTGCCCTTAGCTGTTCTACTGGTGGGTTGAGGCAGTCGGGTGCCTTAGCTGTTCTACTGGTGGTCTGAGGCAGTCAGGTGCCTTAGCTGTTCTATTGGTGGTCTGAGGCAGTGGTGCCCTTAGCTGTTCTACTGGTGGTCTGAGGCAGTCATGTGCCCTTAGCTGTTCTACTGGTGGTCTGAGGCAGTGGGTGCCTTAGCTGTTCTACTGGTGGTCTGAGGCAGTCGGGTGCCCTTAGCTGTTCTACTGGTGGGTTGAGGCAGTCGGGTGCCCTTAGCTGTTCTACTGGTGGTCTGAGGCAGTCAGGTGCCCTCAGCTGTTCTACTGGTGGTCTGAGGCAGTCGGGTGCTCAGCTGTTCTACTGGTGGTCTGAGGCAGGTGTTAGATTTCAGCTGTTCTACTGGTGGTCTGAGGCAGTGGGTGCACTTAGCTGTTCTACTGGTGGTCTGAGGCAGGGGTGCAGTTAGCTGTTCTACTGGTGGTCTGAGGCAGTCGGGTGCACTTAGCTGTTCTACTGGTGGTCTGAGGCAGTCGGGTGCACTTAGCTGTTCTACTGGTGGTCTGAGGCAGTGGTGCACTTAGCTGTTCTACTGGTGGTCTGAGGCAGTCGGGTGCACTCAGCTGTTCTACTGGTGGTCTGAGGCAGTCGGTGCATTAGCTGTTCTACTGGTGGGCTGAGGCAGTGGTTGCACTTAGCTGTTCTACTGGTGGTCTGAGGCAGTCGGGTGCACTTAGCTGTTCTACTGGTGGGCTGAGGCAGTCGGGTGCACTTCAGCTGTTCTACTGGTGGTCTGAGGCAGTCGGGTGCAATTAGCTGTTCTACTGGTGGTCTGAGGCAGTCGTGTGCACTGCATCAGCTGTTCTACTGGTGGGCTGAGGCAGTCGGGTGCACTTAGCTGTTCTACTGGTGGTCTGAGGCAGTCGGGTGCAATTAGCTGTTCTACTGGTGGTCTGAGGCAGTCGGGTGCCCTTAGCTGTTCTACTGGTGGACTGAGGCAGTCGGGTGCACTTAGCTGTTCTACTGGTGGTCTGAGGCAGGTGGGTGCACAGCTGTTCTACTGGTGGTCTGAGGCAGTCAGGTGCCCTTAGCTGTTCTACTGGTGGGTTGAGGCAGTCGGGTGCCCTTAGCTGTTCTACTGGTGGTCTGAGGCAGTCAGGTGCCCTTAGCTGTTCTATTGGTGGTCTGAGGCAGTCGGGTGCCCTTAGCTGTTCTACTGGTGGTCTGAGGCAGTCATGTGCCCTTAGCTGTTCTACTGGTGGTCTGAGGCAGTCGGGTGCCCTTAGCTGTTCTACTGGTGGTCTGAGGCAGTCGGGTGCCCTTAGCTGTTCTACTGGTGGGTTGAGGCAGTCGGGTGCCCTTAGCTGTTCTACTGGTGGTCTGAGGCAGTCAGGTGCCCTTAGTTGTTCTACTGGTGGTCTGAGGCAGTCGGGTGCCCTTAGCTGTTCTACTGGTGGGTTGAGGCAGTCGGGTGCCCTTAGCTGTTCAACTGGTGGTCTGAGGCAGTCGGGTGCACTTAGGTGTTCTACTGGTGGTCTGAGGCAGTCGGGTGCACTTAGGTGTTCTACTGGTGGTCTGAGGCAGTCGGGTGCCCTTAGCTGTTCTATTGGTGGTCTGAGGCAGTCGTTAGTGCCCTTAGCTGTTCTACTGGTGGTCTGAGGCAGGTGTTAAATGCCCTTAGCTGTTCTACTGGTGGTCTGAGGCAGGTGGGTGCAGCTGTTCTACTGGTGGTCTGAGGCAGTCGGGTGCACTTAGCTGTTCTACTGGTGGTCTGAGGCAGTCGGGTGCACTTAGCTGTTCTACTGGTGGTCCGAGGCAGTCGGGTGACCTTAGCTGTTCTACCGGTGGTCTGAGGCAGTCGGGTGCACTTAGCTGTTCTACTGGTGGTCTGAGGCAGTCGGTGCACTTAGCTGTTCTACTGGTGGGCTGAGGCAGTCGGTTGCACTTAGCTGTTCTACTGGTGGTCTGAGGCAGTCGGGTGCACTTAGCTGTTCTACTGGTGGGCTGAGGCAGTCGGGTGCACTTAGCTGTTCTACTGGTGGTCTGAGGCAGTCGGGTGCAATTAGCTGTTCTACTGGTGGTCTGAGGCAGTCGGGTGCACTTAGCTGTTCTACTGGTGGGCTGAGGCAGTCGGGTGCACTTAGCTGTTCTACTGGTGGTCTGAGGCAGTCGGGTGCAATTAGCTGTTCTACTGGTGGTCTGAGGCAGTCGGGTGCCCTTAGCTGTTCTACTGGTGGTCTGAGGCAGTCGGGTGCACTTAGCTGTTCTACTGGTGGTCTGAGGCAGTCGGGTGCACTTAGCTGTTCTACTGGTGGTCTGAGGCAGTCAGGTGCCCTTAGCTGTTCTACTGGTGGGTTGAGGCAGTCGGGTGCCCTTAGCTGTTCTACTGGTGGTCTGAGGCAGTCAGGTGCCCTTAGCTGTTCTATTGGTGGTCTGAGGCAGTCGGGTGCCCTTAGCTGTTCTACTGGTGGTCTGAGGCAGTCATGTGCCCTTAGCTGTTCTACTGGTGGTCTGAGGCAGTCGGGTGCCCTTAGCTGTTCTACTGGTGGTCTGAGGCAGTCGGGTGCCCTTAGCTGTTCTACTGGTGGGTTGAGGCAGTCGGGTGCCCTTAGCTGTTCTACTGGTGGTCTGAGGCAGTCAGGTGCCCTTAGCTGTTCTACTGGTGGTCTGAGGCAGTCGGGTGCCCTTAGCTGTTCTACTGGTGGGTTGAGGCAGTCGGGTGCCCTTAGCTGTTCTACTGGTGGTCTGAGGCAGTCGGGTGCACTTAGGTGTTCTACTGGTGGTCTGAGGCAGTGTTAGTGCACTTAGCTGTTCTACTGGTGGTCTGAGGCAGTCAGGTGCCCTTAGCTGTTCTATTGGTGGTCTGAGGCAGTGGTGCCCTTAGCTGTTCTACTGGTGGTCTGAGGCAGTCGGGTGCCCTTAGCTGTTCTACTGGTGGTCTGAGGCAGTGGGTGCCCTTAGCTGTTCTACTGGTGGTCTGAGGCAGTGGGATGCACTTAGCTGTTCTACTGGTGGTCTGAGGCAGTCAGGTGCCCTTAGCTGTTCTAGGTGGTCTGAGGCAGTGGGTGCCTTAGCTGTTCTACTGGTGGTCTGAGGCAGTCATGTGCCCTCAGCTGTTCTACTGGTGGTCTGAGGCAGTCGGGTGCCCAGCTGTTCTACTGGTGGTCTGAGGCAGTCGGGTGCCCTTAGCTGTTCTACTGGTGGGTTGAGGCAGTCGGGTGCCCTTAGCTGTTCTACTGGTGGTCTGAGGCAGTCAGGTGCCCTTAGCTGTTCTACTGGTGGTCTGAGGCAGTCGGGTGCCCTTAGCTGTTCTACTGGTGGGTTGAGGCAGTCGGGTGCCCTTAGCTGTTCTACTGGTGGTCTGAGGCAGTCGGGTGCACTTAGGTGTTCTACTGGTGGTCTGAGGCAGTCGGGTGCACTTAGGTGTTCTACTGGTGGTCTGAGGCAGTCAGGTGCCCTTAGCTGTTCTATTGGTGGTCTGAGGCAGTCGGGTGCCCTTAGCTGTTCTACTGGTGGTCTGAGGCAGTCGGGTGCCCTTAGCTGTTCTACTGGTGGTCTGAGGCAGTCGGGTGCCCTTAGCTGTTCTACTGGTGGTCTGAGGCAGTCGGGTGCACTTAGCTGTTCTACTGGTGGTCTGAGGCAGTCGGGTGCACTTAGCTGTTCTACTGGTGGTCTGAGGCAGTCGGGTGACCTTAGCTGTTCTACCGGTGGTCTGAGGCAGTCGGGTGCACTTAGCTGGTGGTCTGAGGCAGTCGGGCAAAGAACAAGCACAACTAGAGTTTTAACGATGCTCCTATGAAGGTTCTAACAATGAATTTAGCCTTAAGATGCTTTTTGTGTCATTTTCATTTCAATTCACAAGTCAGTTAAGAACAAATTGTTATTTACAATGACAGCCTAGAAACAATGGGTTAACTGGCTTGTTGAGAGGCAGAACGACAGATGTTTACTTGGTCAGCTCAGGTATTGGATCTAGCAACCTTTTGGTTACTGGCCCAACGCTCTAACCACTAGGCTACCTGTCTTCCCATCGTGATATACTTCACCACAACCCTAGAGGGTAAAAACATTAACTGACCTTGGGGGGGGGCATGTTTTCAACACCCTCCCCCTCCTAGTCCATTCTCTAACACACTCTCTTGTCTAATCTTGTCACCACTGATGTATGGAGGAAAACAATGTCAAATGGTTGTGACTTTGGGTATTTAAACAAACAAGGACACTATTTTAAAACAAATACATGTTCTATTGGGTATTTAAAGGACAAGGACACTATTTTAAAACAAATACATGTTCTATTGGGTATTTAAAGGACAAGGACACTATTTTAAAACAAATACATGTTCTATTGGGTATTTAAAGGACAAGGATACTATTTTAAAACAAATACATGTTCTATTGGGTATTTAAAGGACAAGGACACTATTTTAAAACAAATACATGTTCTATTGGGTATTTAAAGGACAAGGACACTATTTTAAAACAAATACATGTTCTATTGGGTATTTAAAGGACAAGGACACTATTTTAAAACAAATACATGTTCTATT
>NW_027035107.1:0-9605 GCF_034236695.1 Oncorhynchus nerka | reverse complement strand
TATTTTCCACCATCATTTGCAAATTAATTAATTAAAAATCCTACAATGTGATTTTCTGGAGAAAAAAAATCTCATTTTGTCTGTCATAGTTGAAGTGTACCTATGATGAAAATGACAGGCCTCTCATCTTTTTAAGTGGGAGAACTTGCACAATTGGTGGCTGACTAAATACTTTTTTGCCCCACTGTATGTAATCAGGATAGCAGTTCTCTTTCATAATTTCTTCATAATCCCATGTGGCACTCAAAGACATTCAGAGACTTGTCCTGAAACCACTCTTGAGTTGTCTTCGCTGTGTGCTTAGGGACGTTGTCCTGTTGGAAGGTGAACCTTCGCCCCCAGTCTGAGGTCCTGAGCCCTCTGGAGCAGATTTTCATCAAGGAACTCTCTGTACTTTGCTCCATTCACCGTTCCCTCAATCCTGACTAGTCTCCCAGTCCCTGCCGCTGGAAAACATCCCCACAGCATGATGCTGCCACCATCATGCTTCACCGTAGGGATGGTGCCAGGTTTCCTTCAGACGTGACATTTGGCATTCAGGCCGGAGTGTTCAATCTGGGTTTCATCAGACCAGAGAATCTTGTTTCTCATGGTCAGAGTCCTTTAGGCGCCTTTTGGCAAACACCAAGCAGGCGTTCATGTACCTTTTACTGAGGAATGGCTTCCATAAAGTCTTGATTGGTGGAGTGCTGCAGAGATGGTTGTTCTTCTGGAAGGCTCTCTCGTCTCCACAGAGGAACTCTGGGTTCTTGGTCACCTCCCTGACCAAGGCCCTTCTCCCCCGGTCCAAAATTCTCCCATTTAAGAATGATGGAGGCCACTGTGTTTTTGGGGACCGTCAATGCTGTACAGATCTGGTACCCTTCCCCAGATTGGTGCCTGGGCACAATCCTGTCTCGGAGCCCTACAGACAATTCCTTCGACCTCATGGCTTGTTTTTGCACTGTCAACTGTGGGACATTATATAGACGGCTGTGGGTGCCTTTCCAAATCATGTCCAATCAACTGAATTTACCACAGGTGGACTCCAATCAAGTTGTAGAAACATGTCAAGTATGATCAATGGAAACAGGATGCACCTGTGCTCAATTTCAAGTCTCATAGCAAAGGGTCTGAATACTTATGTAAATAAGGTATTTCTGTTTTGATTGTTTAAAAAATATTAAAACATTTCTAAAAACCTGTTTTCGCTTTGTCATTATGGGTTCTTGTGTGTAGATTGATGAGATTTTTATTTTATTTAATACATTTTAGAATAAGGCTGTAAAGTAACAAAATGTGAAAAAAGGGAAGCGGTCAGAATACTTCCCGAATGCACTGTATGTGAAAATAGTGAGTTTTTGTTTTGTAGTAAAAAAGATAGAGGAAGATAAGCATTTCCAATGACATCAGTGTGCATCGTGTGATTATGACCAATTGTGAGTAGGCATTTCCTACTAATTGGTTGATGCGCCATTTTCACATACAGTGGGGCAAAAAAGTATTTAGTCAGCCACCAATTGTGCAAGTTCTCCCACTTAAAAAGATGAGAGAGGCCTGTAATTTTCATCATAGGTAGACTTCAACTATGACAGACAAAATGAGAAAAAAAGAAGAAAAAAATCACATTGTAGGATTTTTTATGAATTTATTTGCAAATTATGGTGAAAAATAAGTATTTGGTCAATAACAAAAGTTTGTCTTAATACTTTGTTATATACACTTTGTTGGCAATGACAGAGGTCAAACGTTTTCTGTAAGTCTTCACAAGGTTTTCACACACTGTTGCTGGTATTTTGGCCGTGTGGTTCTGGGATTTTTGCTCACCGTTCTTGTGATCATTTTGACCCCACGGGGTGAGATCTTGCGTGGAGCCCCAGATTGAGGGAGATTATCAGTGGTCTTGTATGTCTTCCATTTCCTAATAATTGCTCCCACAGTTGATTTATTCAAACCAAGCTGCTTACCTATTGCAGATTCAGTCTTCCCAGCCTGGTGCAGGTCTACAATTTTGTTTCTGGTGTCCTTTGACAGCTCTTTGGTCTTGGCCATAGCGGAGTTTGGAGTGTGACTGTTTGAGGTTGTGGACAGGTATCTTTTATACTGATAACAAGTTCAAACAGGTGCCATTAATACAGGTAACGAGTGGAGGACAGAGGAGCCTCTTAAAGAAGAGGCAGGTCTGTAAGAACCAGAAATCTTGCTTGTTTGTAAGTGACCAAATATTTATTTTCCACCAATAATTTGCAAATAAATTCATAAAAAATCCTACAATGTGATTTTTTTCTTTTTTTTCTCATTTTGTCTGTCATAGTTGAAGTGTATGATGAAAATTACAGGCCTCTCGTCTTTTTAAGTGGGAGAACTTGCACAATTGGTGGCTGACTAAATACTTTTTTGCCCCACTGTATGTTGATGTTGGTGTGGTGATGATGAATATGAAGATGAAAAATTGTGAAATGTCCCCTTAAGGGTACTCACTTTGTTGGTCTCCCCACAGACTCCAGTTACCTACAAAGAAACATAACGTTTTGAGAAGGATTCTATCTTAATTATGAAACATTAGGAATATGATTGTCACACGCTGACCTGTTTCACCTGTCTTTGTGATTGTCTCCACCCACCTCCTGGTGTCAACTGTTTTCCTCATTAGTCCGTGGGTACTTATTCCTGTGTTCCCTGCTGGTCTGTTGTCAGTTCATCAAGTCAACCAGCGTGTTTTTTTCAGTTCTACTGCTTTTTCCTCTCTTTTGCTAGTCCTCCCGGTTGTGACCCTTGCCTGTCTGGACTCTGAACCCGCCTGCCTGACTATTCTGCCTGCCCTGACCTCGAGCCTGCCTGCCACTCTGTACCTCCTGGCCTCTGACCTGGTTTTGATCTTTTGCCTGTCCACGACCACTATTGCCTACCCGCTTGGATTATAAAAAATATCAGAGACTTAAACCATCTGCCTCCCATGTCTGATTCTGGGTCTCGCCTTGTGCCCTTATAATGATAATTTCATGGGTTTCAGAACACTTTAATTGAACTGTTTACACCAGGGGTCCCCAATTACATTCAGCCGTGGGCCGATTTTTTCCTTCAGCAGACGGTCGGGGGGCCGGAACATAGTTATAAATCATTTGTACACTGCAAATTGACCGCAAGAATCCCAAACAGATATAGTATTTGACAAAAACAGAATAATTTCTAATCTCGATTACATTGGTATACGATCACATACGCAACTGTATTTATGCGTGGGAATACTTGGGAACAGATTGCCTAGATTAAAATCAATTTGAGCTTTTCTTGGTGAACAAATTGTAGGTGAACAAATTACAGGCCATATATTGGGGATGGCTGGTGTACACTGTCTTACTACTGTTATTGTATGGTGTGCTGAAAGGGAACCTTTGGCTGAAGAGTGCCATGTATTGTTAGAGCCATAGCCTAGTGTCTGTCTGTCTGTCTGTCTGTCTGCCCCCCACCCCCAGAGCTGTGTCACCACGCTCAGTAGACTGACACCACCAGAAACTCCGCATCCATGTGCCTCTGTATAACTAATACTCCTATTGATGTTTCACTTTCTCGATGTGGATACACACACAGACATGCAAACAAACACACACAGACATGCAAACAAACACACACACCCATACACAAAGACACACTCTAGTGCAATCCAAATACCTCGCACTGAACTGACAGGGTGATATTGAATAGTTGACTCTCATTGGTTAATCGCTAACACCCGTCTATCAGACAAGCCCAGTGATTGGTGGATTACTCACAGCACTGTGTCCCTGGGACAGGAATTGGTCGCTCTTGGTCTTCTTGGTATGGGTGATGGTTAGTTATCTGAAATACATACACACGTAAGTCATTCTACTGTGCAAAGCCCGAGGTGTACCAGTAATGCTTCCCAACTCTAACCACATATAATCCTCTCACACCTCAATCCAACTCTTCAAGCTATTTGTCCCACCTGCCTGTATCCCCCTCTGAGACAGATTTAAAATGACAATAGGGAAATACATAGTGGGAAAACTCAGTCTACTGTATAATAGAGGGTGATCCATAAATGTGTGCAACAACAGCTTACATCTTGATCTCTCATGGCGTTGAGTTGCTCCAGTTTTTTGGCCCAATAGCGTGCCTCCTCCTCAGGGATATCTGAAAACAAGAGCCCCACCATTAAAACAAAACAACAAAAAAATCACACAGCTGACCAGCACACATACACACACGCTTATACCCTCACGACACGCATCTGTAATGCCACTAAGATGTATATCAGCTGTATATCAACACACACACACGGCTAGCAGTTACCATTAAGCTTTCCACCAAGCTTTCACTTGCATAGGTATTAGTGGTTAGCCTATCACACCCATTCCCCTCAAAATTTGTAAGTCGCTCTGGATAAGAGCGTCTGCTAAATGACTTAAATGTAAATGTAAAACTATTCTTGCCAAAGACATTGAGCGTGACTTTTCAGCCAGAACCCCACTTGACTGGTGCTCAGTCAGACAGTCAGACAGACAGGGTTAGTTTATCAGTATTGACCAGGAGATGGGAGGCAGTGTAAAATGACACCTAATCAAGGCTTGGAGACCACAGCCTGAAGTTAAGGACACAAGCAGCCAGTCTAGCGACACAGATAAGTGTGTTTCTATGGGGACACATGGAATCTAATAAAACTGGTTACGGGTGAGTTTCCCCAAAAAATTAAGTACATCTTTTGATTATTGTTCATTCATAGCCTACAAGTGGGCTTTAGTGCTGAAAATAATCTTTATTTTGGGGGGAAACGGACCCTAACCCAGTTAAAGATCAGAATGCCAGTTCAGGTGTGATTATGTTTACTGTAAGATGCATGACTGTGAATGTGGAAATTACTGTATTTCAAGTAGTTTTGGGGGTATGAATGGGGGTCAATTAAGTATATTTGTTACTTAATTCATTAAATTGTTCGTCTGTCCATTTATTCATTAATTTCTTTGTTAATTTGTCCATCCATCCGTCTGTTCGTTAGTTTGTTAATTCTTTCATTGGTTCCCTCCCTTACTCACCCAGAGGCAGTTCAAAGCGTGTGTCCAGCAGCACCTGGTGTAAGGTGGGGTCTTTGGTTCCACAGATATCGTTGTCCGCCATGATGGCCTGGGAGTCCAGGGTCAGCCAGTCCCCCGGACTCTCCTACACAGAAATTGAATGCATAGACCTGATATACCATTCATTATAATTGTTAGTTTGTTATTTAGATCCCAATTGTTGTACTGCATACAAAAACATTAGTCAAGTCCCAGATCTGTTTGTGCAGTCTTACCAACTCTTCTACGGCCATTGTCACAAAGAGTTCGTAAAACAGCACAAACAGATCTGGGAACATCCAGATCCCTGGAGCTTTCTGTGGGGACTCTGAGTCATTCTGATTTTTCATTCCACTAATTCTAATTCCATGGCTGGTGTACTTCATTATCCCAAGGAGTTGCTTTGCCCTGGCTTAGGGAGACATGCTCACATAGTAGCTTACTAAGTAGTATGCTAGTATGAGTATTGGGGGGGTGTAGTGTACCACGTTTGATTGGCGGATGCTGTGCAGGGGGATCCACACTGTTCCCACCATGGTGTCCCATATTAACCCTTTATTCCACACCTCCACCGTCAACCCCAGGTCCAGCCTGTTGATCTCACTATAGAGAGACAGACAGAGAGAAAGAGACAGAGAGAGAGACAGACAGACAGAGAGACAGACAGAGAGAGAGACAGACAGAGAGAGACAGAGAGAGAGACACAGAGACAGAGAGAGAGACAGAGAGAGAGACAGAGAGAGAGTGAGACAGAGAGAAATGAGATCATTAACTATCAGCTCTTGGAATATCCAGGGCCTATACTCTTCACATTTTGGTTATAAAACAACAAATCCAGAATTGATTAAAAACATCAAGGGACAGGACATCATAATCCTACTGGAAACATGGTGTCGTGGAGACAGATACTCAGTGTCCCTCAGGCTATAGAGAAAGTTTACTACCATCACTCAAACATAAAAATGTTAAACGGGGCCGAGACTCAGGTGGAATCATCATTTGGCATAAGCAGGACTTAGCACTGAATGAAATGAAAAAAGGTACCACTCACATGGCTAAAACTTAACAAAGGTTCAATCTATTGTGACAATGATGTATACATATGTGCAGCTTATGCTCCTCCTTCAGATTCATCATATTATGATGATCAGTTTTTTGACAATCTCCAGACAGAAATCATTACATTTCAGGCGCAGGGTAAAGTGCTTCTTTGTGGAGATTTCAATGCAAGAACAGGTTCTGAGCCTGACTACACTGATGCGGGAGGTAACCACCACATATTTGGACACCCCTCCTTGTACAGTAGCCCTATTATAAATAATAGAAACAGTCCTGACCAAATACTGAACAAAAATGGAAAAGAGTTAGTACATCTCTGTCGAGCCTTAGGCCTGTACATGCTTAATGGTAGAATCAGAGGGGACTCTTTAGGTCAGTTTACTTACTGCTCAGCTCTTGGGACAAGTGTAGTCGATTATGCCATCACTGACATTGACCCCTCCTCCATTAGTGCATTCACTGTCAGACCACATACACCATTGTCAGATCACAGTCAGATCAACGTGTTTCTGATGAAATTAACCGGCAATATTCATTAAAAAAAAAACAGCCCAATAAACTTTACAACATAAACCAATCATACAGATGGGCTCCAAACAGTGCAGAGAGATTCATTGAAACATTGAACTCAAATTAAATGATGAACTCTATACAGTTTTTCAATAACTCACAGTACCAAAACAATAAAGATGGTGTCAATTCAGCTACCCAAAACATCAACTGCATATTCCAAAAAGCAGCATCGAAAGCAAATTTGAGAAAACCAAAGCAATGCAACATCAGAAGCAAAAATCTAAATGTTTCTGACAAATGGTTTGATAATGAATGTAAAACAATTAGAAAACACCTAAGACAAATGTCAAACAAAAAACATAAGCAGCAAAACAACCCAGAGCTACGATATGAATACTTTGAAACTCTGAAACAGTATAAACAAACACTGAAATGCAAGAAATTGAATTATACCAACAAGACACTTGATGAAATTGAAAACGCAATTGACCAAAATCAGTTCTGGGACATGTGGAACAATTTAAGCACAACAAAGCCACAAGAATTAGCCATACAAGATGTAGGAATTTGGAAAACTTATTTTGATAATCTATACAAAAACATCCCACAAAAAGACTTACAACAGAACCAATTAGAAATTAAAGAAAAATTTAACATCCTTGAATCAGTCATTAAAAACAACCAAAATCCATTAGATTACCCAATAACCCAACAAGAACTAAATGAAAAGCTAAAATCTATTAAATCAAAAAAGGCTTGTGGTGTAGACAACATCAGAATTGAAATGCTGAAAAACAGCACACCTGAGTTGCAAAATGCTGTGCTTAAATTGTTCAACATGGTTTTAACTTCTGGCTGCTTCCCTGATGTCTGGAACCAGGGGCTCATCTCCCCTATCCACAAAAGTGGAGACAAATCAGACCCCAATAATTACAGGGGAATTTGCGTCAACAGTAACTTGGGAAAGATTTTCTGTAGCATTTTGAATTCAAGAATTCAAACCTTTCTTCAAGAAGAAAATGTAATAAGTAAATGTCAAATTGGCTTTCTTCCTAACCATCGTATTACTGACCATATATACACCTTACACACACTAATTAATAAACACGTCCACCAGAAAAAAGAGGGCAAAATCTTTGCTTGCTTTATTGACTTTAAAAAAGCATTTGATTCGATTTGGCACGAAGGGCTATTCTCAAAAACCAAAGAACAGAATTTTTTTCACAATGTCGAGGTGTGAGACAAGGCTGCAATTTGAGTCCAAATCTTTTCAACATTTATATCAATGAATTAGCAGACATGTTGGACCAATCTCCAGCCCCAGGACTCACACTATTTGACACAGAGGTGAAATACCTGCTATATGCTGATGACTTGGTACTTCTATCACCAACCAAAGAAGGTCTTCAACAAAACATTAATATTCTGGAGCAATATTGCCATAATTGGGCCCTGGCAGTAAATTTCCAAAAAACTAAAATCATGATTTTCCCCAAAAAAACGAGATGTCAGAAACACAAATGTAAATTCACCCTGAACAACACCTTAATTGAACACACAAAAAATTACACCTACCTTGGTCTGACCATATCTGCATCGGGAAACTTTAATATGGCAGTGAATGCACTCAAAGAAAAAGGCCGCAGAGCAATGTATGCAATAAAAATGAAATTATTCAAAATCAACATCCCAATTAAAATTTGGACTAAAATATTTGACAGTGTAATCCTACCAATAACACTTTATGGAAGTGAGGTTTGGGGGCCACTCAATAAACTGGATTTTAAAATGTGGGACAAACATCCAATTGAAGCCCTACATGCAGAATTCTGTTGGAAAATCCTACAAGTCCAGAGAAATACACCAACTAATGCATGTAGGGCAGAATTGGGCCGTTTTCCAGTAATAATGAAGATACAGAAAAGATCATTAAAATTTTGGCTACATCTAAATTCAAGTCCAAATTCGAGTCTGCAATTTAAACACACTTCAAACCCAAGAGCTGAGCCCAGAACGAGCCCTCTCAGTCAGCTGGTGTTGGACCTCACCAACCAAGCTGACACCAGCACTGCTTCAAAAGAAAGAATTCAATAAGCAAAATCATGAACCAATCAAAGGAATCATATTTACAATACTGGAAAAACGAAACAAAATCCCAAAGCCGACTAAATTGCCATCTGACCCTAAACAGAAATATGAATTGGCTGATTATCTCTACTCTGTCAGAGATACGAAGCAGAGACAGATCCTACCAAGTACAGGCTGAGTGACCACCGATTGGCAATAGAAACCGGCAGACATAAAAAGACATGGCTACCCAAAGAGGAGCGTGTATGTGGTCACTGCATGACAGGGAGGTAGAGACAGAGATGCACTTTCTCCTTTACTGTGATAAATATTCCTCACAAAGAGATTCATTATTCACAGAAATGACTACATATATTCCACATTTTTACAAATTGAACCCAGAGGAAAAACTAAGAATACTCATGGGCGAAGGAGCAATGGCTCCTCTTGCAGCCAAATACGTTTTTTCCTGCCATAGCCTGAGGGACACTGAATAATAACATCTGCATAGTAAACAGTAACTTACTATTATTACTATTATTGTTATTACTATAATTATTAATGTTTATCATTCCAAATATGGTTGGTAATTGTAGTGATAACAGTTTAGTGATGGTAGTAGTAGTCGTAGTAATGATGATTGTAGTTGTAGTATTGATATAAAGAAGAAGATGACCGTTATTTAGTTATAAGTTAGTTATAGTTTCATTTTCCATAATTATATTTATTACATTTCTACAATTGACTGTTACCATTTTATTGTTATTATTTTTGTATTTAATTTTGTATTATTATTTACTACCATTTTATATTATTATTTGCTATCATTTATATTTTGTTACAATGTATATTGTATACATTGTTGCTTTGGCAATATTGACACAATGTTTTCATGCCAATAAAGCAGCTTGAATT
>NW_027035106.1:0-9605 GCF_034236695.1 Oncorhynchus nerka | reverse complement strand
CTAACCTCTCTCCCTCCCTCCCCAATCTCTCTCTGTCCCTCTAATCTCTCTCCTCCCTCCCCAATCTCTCTCTGTCCCTCTAATCCTCTCTCCTCTGTCCTCTGTCCTCTAATCTCTCTCTGTCCCTCCCCAATCTCTCCCTCTAATCTCTCTCCCTCCCTCCCTGATCTCTCTCTGTCCCTCTAACCTCTCTCCCTCCTCCCCAATCTCTCTCTGTCCCTCTCTCTCTCTCCCTCCCTCCCAATCTCTCTCTGTCCCTCCCTCTCTCCCCAACCTCTCCCTCTCTCCTCTCCCCAATCTCTCTCTGTCCCTCTAATCTCTCTCCCTCCCTCCCCAATCTCTCTCTGTCCCTCTCCCTCCCTCCCCAATCTCTCTCTGTCCCTCTAATCTCTCTCCCTCCCTCCCCAATCTCTCTCTGTCCCTCTCCCTCCCTCCCTCTCTCCCCCAATCTCTCTCTGTCCCTCTAATCTCCTCCCTCCTCCTCAATCTCTCTCTGTCCCTCTAATCTCTCTCCCTCCCTCCCCAATCTCTCTCTGTCCCTCCCCCTCCCTCCCCCAATCTCTCTCTGTCCCTCTAATCTCTCTCCCTCCTCCCAATCTCTCTCTGTCCCTCTAATCCCTCCCTCCCTCCCCAATCTCTCTGTCCTCTAATCTCTCTCCCTCCTCCCCAATCTCTCTCTGTCCTCTCCCTCTCCCTCCCTCCCCAATCTCTCTCTGTCCTCTAATCTCTCTCCCTCCCTCCCCAATCTCTCTCTGTCCCCTCTAATCTCTCTCCCTCCCTCCCCAATCTCTCTCTGTCCCTCTAATCTCTCTCCCTCTCTCCCCAATCTCTCTCTGTCCCTCTAATCTCTCTCCCTCCCTCCCCAATCTCTCTCTGTCCCTCTAACCTCTCTCCCTCTCTCCCCAATCTCTCTCTGTCCCTCTAACCTCTCTCCCTCTCTCCCCAATCTCTCTCTGTCCCTCTCCCTCTCTCCCTCCCTCCCCGTCTCTCTCTGTCCCTCCCTCTCTCCCTCCCTCCCCAATCTCTCTCCCCTCTCCTCTCCCCTCCTCCCCAATCTCTCTGTCCCTCTAATCTCTCTCTCCCTCCCCAATCTCTCTCTGTCCCTCTAATCTCTCTCCCTCTCCCCAGTCTCTCTCTGTCCTCTAATCTCTCTCCCCTCCCTCCCCAATCTCTCTCTGTCCTCAACCTCTCTCCCTCCCTCCCCATCTCTCTCTGTCCTCTAATCTCTCTCCCTCCCTCCCCAATCTCTCTCTGTCCCTCTAACCTCTCTCCCTCTCTCCCCAATCTCTCTCTGTCCCTCTAATCTCTCTCCCTCTCTCCCCAATCTCTCTCTGTCCTCTAACCTCTCTCCTCCCTCCCCCAATCTCTCTCTGTCCCTCTAACCTCTCTCCCTCTCTCCCCAATCTCTCTCTGTCCCTCTAACCTCTCTCCCTCCCTCCCCAATCTCTCTCTGTCCCTCTCCTCTCTCCTCCCCCAATCTCTCTCTGTCCCTCTAACCTCTCTCCCTCTCTCCCCAGTCTCTCTCTGTCCCTCTAACCTCTCTCCTCCCTCCCCAATCTCTCTCTGTCCCTCTAATCTCTCTCTCCCTCTCTCCCAATCTCTCTCTGTCCCTCTAACCTCTCTCCCTCCCTCCCCCTCCAATCTCTCTCTGTCCCTCTAACCTCTCTCCCTCCTCCCCAATCTCTCTCTGTCCCTCTAACCTCTCTCCCTCCCTCCCCAATCTCTCTCTGTCCCTCTCCTCTCTCCCTCCCCTCTCTCTCTGTCCCTCTCCTCTCTCCCCCCCAATCTCTCTCTGTCCCTCTAACCTCTCTCCCTCCTCCCCAATCTCTCTCTCTCTCTAATCTCTCTCCCTCCTCCCCAATCTCTCTCTGTCCCTCTAACCTCTCTCCCTCCCTCCCCCAATCTCTCTCTGTCCCTCTCTCCCTCCCTCCCAATCTCTCTCTGTCTCCTCCTCTCTCTATCTCTCTCTGTCCTCTCCTCTCTCCTCTCTCCCCAATCTCTCTCTGTCCTCTAATCCTCTCTCTCTCTCCCCAATCTCTCTCTGTCCCTCTCCCTCCCTCCCCAATCTCTCTCTGTCCCTCTAATCTCTCTCCCTCCTCCCCCAATCTCTCTCTGTCCCTCTAACCTCTCTCCCTCCCTCCCCAATCTCTCTCTGTCCCTCTATCTCTCTCCTCTCTCCCCAATCTCTCTCTGTCCCTCTAATCTCTCTCCTCCCTCCCCAATCTCTCTCTGTCCCTCTAATCTCTCTCCCTCCCTCCCCAATCTCTCTCTGTCTCTCTAACCTCTCTCCCTCCCTCCCCATCTCTCTCTGTCTCTCTAATCTCTCTCCCTCCCTCCCCAATCTCTCTCTGTCTCTCTAATCTCTCTCCCTCCCTCCCCATCTCTCTCTGTCTCTCTAATCTCTCTCCCTCCCTCCCCAATCTCTCTCTGTCCCTCTAATCCCTCTCTCCTCCCTCCCCATCTCTCTGTCTCTCTAATCTCTCTCCTCCCTCCCCATCTCTCTCTGTCCCTCTCCCTCCCTCCCCAATCTCTCTCTGTCCCTCTCCCTCTCTCCCTCTCTCCCTCCCTCCCCAATCTCTCTCTCTCCTCTAATCTCTCTCCCTCCCTCCCCAATCTCTCTCTGTCCTCTAATCTCTCTCCCTCCCTCCCCAATCTCTCTCTGTCCCTCTCCTCCCTCCCTCCCTCCCCAATCTCTCTCTGTCCCTCTCCCTCCCTCCCCAATCTCTCTGTCCCTCTAATCTCTCTCCCCTCCCCAATCTCTCTCTGTCCCTCTAATCTCTCTCCGTCCCTCTAATCTCTCTCTGTCCCTCTCTCTGTCCCTCTACCTCTCTCCCTCCCTCCCCAATCTCTCTCTGTCCCTCTAACCTCTCTCCCTCCCTCCCCAATCTCTCTCTGTCCCTCTCCCTCTCTCCCTCTCTCCCAATCTCTCTCTGTCCCCCTCTCCTCTCTCCTCTCTCCCTCAATCTCTCTCTGTCCCTCTAATCTCTCTCCCTCCCTCCCAATCTCTCTCTGTCCCTCTAATCTCTCTCCCTCCCTCCCAATCTCTCTCTGTCCCTCTCCCTCCCTCCTCCAATCTCTCTCTATCTCTCCCAATCTCTCTCCCCTCCCCTCCCCAATCTCTCTCTGTCCCTCTCCCTCCCTCCCCAATCTCTCTCTGTCCCTCTAATCTCTCTCCTCCTCCCCAATCTCTCTCCTGTCTCTCTCCCTCCCTCCCAATCTCTCTCCCAACCCTCTAATCTCTCTCCCTCCCTCCCAATCTCTCTGTCCCTCTAATCTCTCTCCCTCCCTCCCCAATCTCTCCTGTCCCTCTAATCTCTCTCCCTCTCTCCCAATCTCCTCTGTCCCTCTAATCTCTCTCCCTCCCTCCCCAATCTCTCTCTGTCCCTCTAATCTCCATCTCCCTCCCTCTCTCCCTCAATCTCTCTCTGTCTCTCTAACTCTCTCCCTCTCCCCATCTCTCTCTCTGTCCCTCTCCCTCTCTCCCTCCCTCCCCAATCTCTCTCTGTCCCTCTCCCTCTCTCCCTCTCTCCCTCCCTCCCCAATCTCTCTCTGTCCCTCTAACCTCTCTCCCTCCCTCCCCATCTCTCTCTGTCCCTCTCCTTCTCTTTGAACCCTGTAGTGTGTTTACTGTTTAAGACTGTTGTGTTGGATGGAATAGAACAGAAAGAGGGCAGAGAGAGAGAGAGAGAGAGAGAGAGAATAAAAGAAAGAAATAAAGTGAGAGAGAGAGAGAGAGAATAAAAGAAAGAAAGAAAGAGAGAGAGAGAATGAAAGTGAGAGAAATATAGAAAGAGAGAGAGAGAGAGAGAGAGAGAGAGAGAGAGAGAGAGAGAGAGAGAGAGAATAAAAGAAAGAAATAAAGTGAGAGAGAGAGAGAGAGAATAAAAGAAAGAAAGAAAGAGAGAGAGAGAATGAAAGTGAGAGAGAGAGAGAGAGAATAAAAGAAAGAAATAAAGTGAGAGAGAGAAGAGATAAAAGAAAGAAAGAAAGAGAGAGAGAGAGAATGAAGAAAATAGAGAAGAGAGAGAGAGAGAGAGAGAGAGAGAGAGAGAGAGAGAGAAGAATAAAGAAAGAAAATAAGAGAGAGAGAATGAAAGTGAGAGAAATATGAAGAGAGAGAGAGAGAGAGAGAGAGAGAAGAGAAGAGATAGAGAGAAGAGAATAAAGAAGAGATGAATAGAGAGAGAGAGAGAATAAAAGAAAGAAAGAAAGAGAGAGGAGAATAGAAAGTGAGAGAGAGAGGAGAGAATAAAAGAAAGAAATAAAGTGAGAGAGAGAGAGAGAGAATAAAAGAAAGAAAGAAGAGAGAGAGAGAATGAAAGTGAGAGAAATATGAAGAGAGAGAGAGAGAGAGAGAGAGAGAAGAGAGAAGAGAGAGGAGAAGAATAAAAGAAAGAAATAAAGTGAGAGAGAGAGAGAGAGAATAAAAGAAAGAAAGAAAGAGAGAGAGAGAATGAAAGTGAGAGAAATATAGAAAGAGAGAGAGAGAGAGAGAGAGAGAGAGAGAGAGAGAGAGAGAGAGGTGAATAAACACTGGGATGTTTGCTGAGGAAACAGAGAGGGAAGGGGTGTGTCTTATTTTTAAGTAATGAAAAAATAAGTCCTAAAGCTGGGGTCAAACATCTCCCAGGTTGGATTTAAACACATCCCAGGCCAGCACCCTATCCAACGCACACATCACAGCAGGACCTTCATCCCAGTATCCTCTCTGGGCTGTGCACAAAAGCAGTAGCTCCAAACACAACACAGTAAATCACCACAAACATCAATACACATCAACGACTCCTCCAGTGAGCCACCATTACCCAAAAGCAACAAAGGTCTAGGCGAGGGAGGGAGAAGAAGGGAGGATTGAGACAGAGGGAGAGAGACAGACAGGATATAGGGTAAGAGAGAAGTTAGAACAGTGACCAAGTTCATCCTAACTATTAAAGCATGTGTTTATGGATGGATGTGTGTGTGTGTGTGTGTGTGTGTGTGTGTGTGTGTGTGTGTGTGTGTGTGTGTGTGTGTGTGTGTGTGTGTGTGTGTGTGTGTGTGTGTGTGTCCGTCGCATCCCAGCATTCTAATCATGGCTCTAGCTGCTCTTTCTGGAAGACCTTTGATGATATTAGGATGAAAAGCTCTGAGGAGTGTTTCTGTGAACCACATCCTCCGCTAACTGACTTCAAACTAGGATTAACCACGTGAAACCTGTCATTTCATAACCAGATGCCTGCCTGCCTGCTGCCAATTCACCAACTGGGCTGTAAGAATTTCTCCCACCATGGGGTTTCACAGAGAACAAACCACAGAGAGATAAGAAAGAGCACTAGTTTGGATTTGAATGTTAGGACGACTTAAACCCAGTAACGCTATCCACTATCATGAGGATTTATTTTTTTATTTTTTTATTTCACCTTTATTTAACCAGGTAGGCTAGTTGAGAACAAGTTCTCATTTGCAAACTGCGACCTGGCCAGATAAAGCATAGCAGGTGGCAGACAACAACAGAGTTACACATGGAGTAAACACAAACAAGTCAATAACACAGTAGAAAAAATGGGCAGTCTATATACAATGTGCAAAAGGCATGAGGAGTGTAGGCGAATAATACAATTTTGCAGATTAACACTGGGGTGATAAATGATCAGATGGTCATGTACAGGTAGAGATATTGGTGTGCAAAGAGCAGAAAAGTAAATAAATAAATAAAAAACAGTATAAAAACAGTATGGGAATGAGGTAGGTGAAAATGGGTGGGCTATTTACCAATAGACTATGTACAGCTGCAGCCTTGTCCGGTTAGCTGCTGGATAGCTGATGTTTGGAAGTTGGTGAGGGAGATAAAGTCTCCAACTTCAGCGATTTTTGCAGTCTGCTCCAGTCACAGGCAGCAGAGTACTGGAAACGAAAGGCGGCCAAATGAGGTGTTGGCTTTAGGGATGACTATGAGATACACCTGCTGAGCGTGTGCTACGGATGGGTGTTGCCATCGTGACCAGTGAACTGGAGATAAGGCGGAGCTTTACCTAGCATGGACTTGTAGATGACCTGAGCCAGTGGGTCTGGCTTACTAATATGTAGCGAGGGCCAGCCGACTAGAGCATACAAGTCGCAGTGGTGGGTGGTATAAGGTGCTTTGGTGACAAAACGGATGGCACTATGATAGACTGCATCCAGTTTGCTGAGTAGAGTGTTGGAAGCCATTTTGTAGATGACATCGCCGAAATCGAGGATCGGTAGGATAGTCAGTTTTACTAGGGTAAGCTTGGCGGCGTGAGTGAAGGAGGCTTTGTTGCGGAATAGAAAGCCGACTCTTGATTTGATTTTCGATTGGAGATGTTTGATGTGAGTCTGGAAGGAGAGTTTGCAGTCTAGCCAGACACCTAGGTACTTATAGATGTCCACATATTCAAGGTCGGAACCATCCAGGGTGGTGATGCTAGTCGGGCATGCGGGTGCAGGCAGCGATCGGTTGAAAAGCATGCATTTGGTTTTACTCGCGTTTAAGAGCAGTTGGAGGCCACGGAAGGAGTGCTGTATGGCATTGAAGCTCGTTTGGAGGTTAGATAGCACAGTGTCCAATGACGGGCCGAAAGTATATAGAATGGTGTCGTCTGCGTAGAGGTGGATCAGGGAATCGCCAGCAGCAAGAGCAAATATCATTGATATAGGAGAAAAGTGCGAGTCGCCCGAGAATTGAAACCCTGTGGCACCCCATAGATCGCTGCAGAGGACCGACAGCATGCCCTCCCCGACGACACTAATTGAACTCTGTCTGCAAAGTAATTGGTGAACCAGGCAAGGCAGTCATCCAGAAACCAGGCTATTGAGTCTGCCGATAAGAATATGGTGATTGACAGAGTCGAAAGCTTTCACAGGGTCGGCGAAGACGGCTGCACAGTACGTCTTTATCGATGGCGGTAATGATATCGTTTAGTACCTTGAGCGTGGCTGAGGTGCACCCGTGACCGTTCGAAACCAGATTGCACAGCGGAGAAGGTACGGTGGGATTCGAGATGGTCAGTGACCTGTTTGTTGACTTGGCTTTCAAGACCTTAGATAGGCAGGGCAGGATGGATATAGGTCTATAGCAGTTTGGGTCCAGGTGTCTCCCCCTTGAAGAGGGGGATGACTGCGGCAGCTTTCCAATCCTTGGGGATCTCAGACGATATGAAAGAGAGGTTGAACAGGCTGGTAATAGGGTTGCGACAATGGCGGCAGATAGTTTCAGAAATAGAGGGTCCAGATTGTCAAGCCCAGCTGATTTGTACGGGTCTAGGTTTTGCAGCTCTTTCAGAACATCTGCTATCTGGATTTGGGTAAAGGAGAACCTGGAGAGGCTTGGGCGAGGAGCTGCGGGGGGCAGAGCTGTTGGCCGAGGTTGGAGTAGCCAGGCGGAAGGCATGGCCAGCCGTTGAGAAGTGCTTATTGAAGCTTTCGATAATCGTGGATTTATCGGTGGAGACCGTGTTACCAGCCTCAGTGCAGTGGGCAGCTGGGAGGAGGTGCTCTGTTCTCCATGGAATTAGTGTCCCAGAACTTTTTGGAGTTGGAGCTACAGGATGCAAACTTCTGCCTGAAGAAGCTGGCCTTAGCTTTCCTGACTGATCATGTTATTGGTTCCTGACTTCCCTGAACAGTTGCATATCACGGGGCTATTCGATGCTATTGCAGTCCGCCACAGGATGTTTTTGTGCTGGTCGAGGGCAGTCAGGTCTGAGAACCAAGGGCTGTATCTGTTCTGGTTCTGCATTTTTGAACGGAGCATGCTTATCTAAAATGGTGAGGAAGTTACTTTAAAGAATGACCAGGCATCCTCAACTGACGGGATGAGGTCAATGTCCTTCCAGGATACCCGCCAGGTCGATTAGAAAGGCCTGCCTCACAGAAGTGTTTTAGGGAGCGCTTGACAGTGATGAGGGTGGTCGCTTGACTGCGGCCCGTATGGATACAGGCAATGAGGCAGTGATCGCTGAGATCCTGGTTGAAGACAGCGTGGAGGTGTATTTGGAGGGCCAGTTGGCCAGATGACCTTCCAGAGGGTGCCCTTGTTTACAGAGAGTTAGGTTGTACCTGGTGGGTTCCTTGATGATTTGAGTGGAGATTGAGGCCTATCTAGCTTACATTGTAGGACTGCCGGGGTGTTAAGCATATCCCAGTTTAGGTCACCTAACAGAACAAACTCTGAAGCTAGATGGGGGCGATCAATTCACAAATGGTGTCCAGGGCACAGCTGGGAGCTGAGGGTGGCCGGTAGCAGGCGGCAACAGTGAGAGACTTATTTCTGGAGAGGGTAATTTTCAAAATTAGTAGTTCGAACTGTTTGGGTATGGACCTGGAAAGTATGACATTACTTTGCAGGCTATCTCTGCAGTAGACTGCAACTCCGCCCCTTTGGTAGTTCTATCTTGACGGAAGATGTTATAGTTGGGTATGGAAATCTCTGAATTTTTGGTGGCCTTCCTGAGCCAGGATTCAGACACGGCAAGGACATCAGGGTTAGCAGAGTGTGCTAAAGCAGTGAGTAAAACAAACTTAGGGAGGAGGCTTCTGATGTTGACATGCATAAAACCAAGGCTTTTTCGATCACAGAAGTCAACAAATGAGGGTACCTGGGGACATGCAGGGCCTGGGTTTACCTCCACATCACCCGCGGAACAGAGAAGGAGTAGTATGAGGGTGCGGCTAAAGGCTATCAAAACTGGTCGCCTAGAGCGTTGGGGGCAGAGGATAAGAGGAGCAGGTTTCTGGGCATGGTAGAATATATTCAGGGCATAATGCGAGACAGGGGTATGGTGGGGTGCGGGTACAGCGGAGGTAGGCCCAGGCACTGGGTGATGATGAGACAGGTTGTATCTCTGGACATGCTGGTTGTAATGGGTGAGGTCACCGCATGTGTGGGAGGTGGGACAAAGGAGGTAACAGGGGTATGCAGAGTGGGTCTAGGGGCTCCATTGTGAACTAAAACAATTATAACTAACCTGAACAACAGTATACAAGGCATATTGACATCTGAGAGAGACATACAGCGAGGCATACAGTAATCACAGGTGTTGAATTTGGAAAGCTAGCTAAAAACAGTAGGCGAGGCTAATCCGCTAGCACAACAAACAGCAGGTAAAATGGCGCTGACTAGGCAACGGGGCCGACAGGTAAGACAAACAAGCAGAAAGGAGTACCGTGATTAATGGACAGTCCAGCGTGCGTCAGCTATGTAGCCAAGAGATCAGTGTCCAGGGGGCAGCGGTGGATGGGCAGGGGGCTGGGCTGGCGAGTGTTATCCAGTTTTTTTAAACTAACAATGACTAACTAGCTTGTAGCTAGTTAGCTGGTTAGCGTCTGGAGGTTCTTGAGTGTGTCATAAAATAAAAATAAGAGTAAAAGTAATAGCGATTCCGTATCACATTGGGTGAGGCAGGTTTCCGGAAGGTATAAACAAATTAAAAATCAAAAAGAGATAGAAAGTAAATGGGGGTCAGAGAGTGATTGGGACGCGGTGGTTCAGACGGTTAGCAGGCCTGTGCTAACAAGCTAACAGTCTCGTAGGGGCCCGAGCTAGACAAGGTAGCAGTTAGCGGATCCCGGAGCTTGACAAGCTAGCCGTTAGCAGGCCGAATTAG
>NW_027035105.1:7500-9601 GCF_034236695.1 Oncorhynchus nerka | reverse complement strand
CAGTAAAGCTACAGTAGAGATGAACACAGTTATTAGTACCAGCTGGTCCCAGTGCAGTAGAGATGAACACAGTTATCAGTACCAGCTGGTCCCAGTGCAGTAGAGATGAACACAGTGATTAGTACCAGCTGGTCCCAGTGCAGTAGAGATGAACACAGTTACTAGTACCAGCTGGTCCCAGTGCAGTAGAGATGAACACAGTTATCAGTACCAGCTGGTCCCAGTGCAGTAGAGATGAACACAGTTACTAGTACCAGCTGGTCCCAGTGCAGTAGAGATGAACACAGTTATTAGTACCAGCTGGTCCCAGTGCAGTAGAGATGAACACAGTTATTAGTACCAGCTGGTCCCAGTACAGTAGAGATGAACACAGTTACTAGTACCAGCTGGTCCCAGTGCAGTAAAGCTACAGTAGAGATGAACACAGTTATTAGTACCAGCTGGTCCCAGTACAGTAGAGATGAACACAGTTATTAGTACCAGCTGGTCCCAGTGCAGTAGAGATGAACACAGTTATTAGTACCAGCTGGTCCCAGTGCAGTAGAGATGAACACAGTTATCAGTACCAGCTGGTCCCAGTACAGTAGAGATGAACACAGTTATCAGTACCAGCTGGTCCCAGTGCAGTAGAGATGAACACAGTTATTAGTACCAGCTGGTCCCAGTGCAGTAGAGATGAACACAGTTATTAGTACCAGCTGGTCCCAGTACAGTAGAGATGAACACAGTTATTAGTACCAGCTGGTCCCAGTGCAGTAGAGATGAACACAGTTATTAGTACCAGCTGGTCCCAGTGCAGTAAAGCTACAGTAGAGATGAACACAGTTACTAGTACCAGCTGGTCCCAGTGCAGTAGAGATGAACACAGTTATCAGTACCAGCTGGTCCCAGTGCAGTAGAGATGAACACAGTTATCAGTACCAGCTGGTCCCAGTGCAGTAAAGCTACAATAGAGATGAACACAGTTATTAGTACCAGCTGGTCCCAGTGCAGTAAAGCTACAGTAGAGATGAACACAGTGATTAGTACCAGCTGGTCCCAGTGCAGTAGAGATGAACACAGTTATTAGTACCAGCTGGTCCCAGTGCAGTAGAGATGAACACAGTTATTAGTACCAGCTGGTCCCAGTGCAGTAGAGATGAACACAGTTACTAGTACCAGCTGGTCCCAGTGCAGTAGAGATGAACACAGTTACTAGTACCAGCTGGTCCCAGTGCAGTAGAGATGAACACAGTTACTAGTACCAGCTGGTCCCAGTGCAGTAGAGATGAACACAGTTACTAGTACCAGCTGGTCCCAGTGCAGTAGAGATGAACACAGTTATTAGTACCAGCTGGTCCCAGTGCAGTAAAGCTACAGTAGAGATGAACACAGTGATTAGTACCAGCTGGTCCCAGTGCAGTAGAGATGAACACAGTTATTAGTACCAGCTGGTCCCAGTGCAGTAGAGATGAACACAGTTATTAGTACCAGCTGGTCCCAGTGCAGTAGAGATGAACACAGTTACTAGTACCAGCTGGTCCCAGTGCAGTAGAGATGAACACAGTTATTAGTACCAGCTGGTCCCAGTGCAGTAGAGATGAACACAGTTATTAGTACCAGCTGGTCCCAGTGCAGTAGAGATGAACACAGTTATCAGTACCAGCTGGTCCCAGTACAGTAGAGATGAACACAGTTATCAGTACCAGCTGGTCCCAGTGCAGTAGAGATGAACACAGTTATTAGTACCAGCTGGTCCCAGTACAGTAGAGATGAACACAGTTACTAGTACCAGCTGGTCCCAGTGCAGTAGAGATGAACACAGTTATTAGTACCAGCTGGTCCCAGTGCAGTAGAGATGAACACAGTTATTAGTACCAGCTGGTCCCAGTACAGTAGAGATGAACACAGTTATTAGTACCAGCTGGTCCCAGTGCAGTAGAGATGAACACAGTTACTAGTACCAGCTGGTCCCAGTGCAGTGAAGCTACTGTAGAGATGGACACAGTTATTAGTACCAGCTGGTCCCAGTGCAGTAGAGATGAACAGAGATGTGTTTGTGTGTGTGTGTGTGTGTTTGTGTGTGTGTGTTTGTGTGTGTGTTTGTGTGTGTGTGTGTGTG
>NW_027035103.1:0-9592 GCF_034236695.1 Oncorhynchus nerka | reverse complement strand
AAGTGACTTTTATTTCTCCTTTATTTCTCCTCCGGGTTCATGGCAGCAGGGTCATTTGAGTAGGTGGGATTTAACTCGAAGACACACTTTACCCAGAAGGCCAGCCCGAGGAGGCTTGGGGTCAACCTCCTGGTGTTTGTTCAACGTGAAAACACTACACAACAAATGGGGCGGCAAAGGGTCGCCCAAGACCTGCAGATTCCTGCTTTATAGATTACATTGGATTCCTGCTTTATAGACATTGGATTCCTGCTTTATAGATTACATTGGATTCCTGCTTTATAGACATTGGATTCCTGCTTTATAGACATTGGATTCCTGCTTTATAGACATTGGATTCCTGCTTTATAGACATTGGATTCCTGCTTTATAGACATTGGATTCCTGCTTTATAGACATTGGATTCCTGCTTTATAGACATTGGATTCCTGCTTTATAGACATTGGATTCCTGCTTTATAGACATTGGATTGGAATTGGAATCTCCACTATGTTTCTCTCCAGATTTAACGGAAATTCTCATTTCAGACAATTGTTAATTGCTCAGGTCTCAACCTCCTGGTTTTCTTTCAAAGTGAAAAACACTACACAAGAAGTAGGGCATCATATAAGACCTCACCCCCAAGACACTACACAAGAAGTAGGGCATCATATAAGACCTCACCCCCAAGACACTACACAAGAAGTAGGGCATCATATAAGACCTCACCCCCAAGACACTACACAAGAAGTAGGGCATCATATAAGACCTCACCCCCAAGACACTACACAAGAAGTAGGGCATCATATAAGACCTCACCCCCAAGACACTACACAAGAAGTAGGGCATCATATAAGACCTCACCCCCAAGACACTACACAAGAAGTAGGGCATCATATAAGACCTCACCCCCAAGACACTACACAAGAAGTAGGGCATCATATAAGACCTCACCCCAAGACACTACACAAGAAGTAGGGCATCATATAAGACCTCACCCCAAGACACTACACAAGAAGTAGGGCATCATATAAGACCTCACCCCCAAGACACTACACAAGAAGTAGGGCATCATATAAGACCTCACCCCAAGACACTACACAAGAAGTAGGGCATCATATAAGACCTCACCCCCAAGACCTGTGGATTCCTGCTTTGTATTTGTATTTATTATGGATCCCCATTCCTGGGGTCCAGCAAAATTAAGGCAGTTTTATACCATTTTAAAAACATTACAATACATTCACAGATTTCACAAGACACTGTGTCCCCTCAGGCCCCCTACTCCACCACTACCACATATCTACAGTACTACATCCATGTGTGTGTGTGTGTGTGTGTGCATGTTATCGTGTGTGTTAGTGTCTCTTCACAGTCCCCGCTGTTCCATAAGGTCTTTTATCTGTTTTTTTAAATCTAATTGTACTGCTGGCATGAGTTACATGATGTGGAAGAAGTTAGTAGTTTAGACCGACAGCTCGGTGCATGTCAATACCTCTCATAAATACAAGTAGTGATGAAGTCAATCTCTCCTCCACTTTCAGCATACTATTCATGTTAACTCTCTGTGTACATCTGTGTACATCCCTGCTGCCCTGTTCTGAGACAATTGCAATTTTCCTAAGTCCTTTTTTTGTGACACCTGACCACACGACTGAACAGTAGTCCAGGTGTGACAAAACTAGGGCCTGTAGGACCTGCCTTGTTGATAGTGTTGTTAAGAAGGTAGAAACTAGGACCTGTAGGACCTGCCTTGTTGATAGTGTTGTTAAGAAGGTAGAAACTAGGGCCTGTAGGACCTGCCTTGTTGATAGTGTTGTTAAGAAGGTAGAAACTAGGGCCTGTAGGACCTGCCTTGTTGATAGTGTTGTTAAGAAGGTAGAAACTAGGGCCTGTAGGACCTGCCTTGTTGATAGTGTTGTTAAGAAGGTAGAAACTAGGGCCTGTAGGACCTGCCTTGTTGATAGTGTTGTTAAGAAGGTAGAAACTAGGACCTGTAGGACCTGCCTTGTTGATAGTGTTGTTAAGAAGGTAGAAACTAGGGCCTGTAGGACCTGCCTTGTTGATAGTGTTGTTAAGAAGGTCAGAAACTAGGACCTGTAGGACCTGCCTTGTTGATAGTGTTGTTAAGAAGGTAGAAACGAAGGCCTGTAGGACCTGCCTTGTTGATAGTGTTGTTAAGAAGGTAGAAACTAGGGCCTGTAGGACCTGCCTTGTTGATAGTGTTGTTAAGAAGGTAGAAACTAGGGCCTGTAGGACCTGCCTTGTTGATAGTGTTGTTAAGAAGGTAGAAACTAGGGCCTGTAGGACCTGCCTTGTTGATAGTGTTGTTAAGAAGGTAGAAACTAGGGCCTGTAGGACCTGCCTTGTTGATAGTGTTGTTAAGAAGGTAGAAACTAGGGCCTGTAGGACCTGCCTTGTTCATAGTGTTGTTAAGAAGGTAGAGCAGGGCCTTACCATGGACAGACTTCTCCCCATCTGAGCTACTGTTGAATCAGTATGGCTACATTATCGATAACATTAATTTGCATGCTGGGAATATTAGGTCAAACTTAAATATTACATTTTCTAAATGTTCTGAAATGTTCTGAGCACCTCCAAGACAAGTCAAATGTACATTGTGGGAACATAAATGGAATATTACGTTAAACCTAAATGAAATAGGCTATGAACATAATACATACTGACTTATTTCATTCTTACAACATTAAGGGAACGTCCTGTGCAACCTAACTTAAACTTGTCAACACAAAACTGAGCATAATTTGCATTTTGGGAACCTATCTCTTGACATGTACCCCTACTGTTTCCACAACCTAATTACATTTTATGAGGACCTTTTATGCACCCTAAAATAAACAGAAACATCCACTCAGCAGGACAGTTTTGCTGCTAGGAGAGCTGTCTGAGCTGTGGGAGCTGATTTTATGAGGACCTTTTATGCACCCTAAAATAAACAGAAACATCCACTCAGCAGGACAGTTTTTGTGTTATGAGAACATTTGCTGCGACCTAACGAATGTTCTCAGAACTTTCACAGAACCAATTTTGGTTTGCTGGGAAAACATTACATTGCGTTACTACATTACCTGGAAAACTAATGCGAACGTCTGGGGAATGTTCTGGTTGTTACAGATATTACAGAATTATCAAAAACATTCTTTGAATATTTTGGGAATGTTATCATCCTAATTTTAGATAAAACACTAGGAGAACTGTCTAAAGGCTAGGAGAACTGTCTGACTGCTAGGAGAACTGTCTAAAGGCTAGGAGAACTGTCTGACTGCTAGGAGAACTGTCTAAAGGCTGTGGGAACTGTCTAAAGGCTAGGAGAACTGTCTGACTGCTAGGAGAACTGTCTAAAGGCTGTGAGAACTGTCTAAAGGCTAGGAGAACTGTCTAAAGGCTAGGAGAACTGTCTAAAGGCTAGGAGAACTGTCTAAAGGCTGTTAGCTGTCTGACTGCTAGGAGAACTGTCTAAAGGCTGTTAGCTGTCTAAAGGCTGTTAGCTGTCTGACTGCTAGGAGAACTGTCTAAAGGCTGTTAGCTGTCTGACTGCTGTGGGTGCTGTCTGACTGCTAGGAGAACTGTCTAAAGGCTGTTAGCTGTCTGACTGCTAGGAGAACTGTCTGACTGCTAGGAGAACTGTCTAAAGGCTGTGTTAGCTGTCTGACTGCTAGGAGAACTGTCTAAAGGCTGTTAGCTGTCTGACTGCTGTGGGTGCTGTCTGACTGCTAGGAGAACTGTCTAAAGGCTGTGGGAACTGTCTGACTGCTAGGAGAACTGTCTAAAGGCTGTTAGCTGTCTGACTGCTGTGGGTGCTGTCTGACTGCTAGGAGAACTGTCTAAAGGCTGTGTTAGCTGTCTGACTGCTAGGAGAACTGTCTAAAGGCTGTTAGCTGTCTGACTGCTGTGGGAGCTGTCTGACTGCTAGGAGAACTGTCTAAAGGCTGTTAGCTGTCTGACTGCTGTGGGTGCTGTCTGACTGCTAGGAGAACTGTCTAAAGGCTGTGTTAGCTGTCTGACTGCTAGGAGAACTGTCTAAAGGCTGTTAGCTGTCTGACTGCTAGGAGAACTGTCTAAAGGCTGTGTTAGCTGTCTGACTGCTAGGAGAACTGTCTAAAGGCTGTGTTAGCTGTCTGACTGCTAGGAGAACTGTCTAAAGGCTGTGTTAGCTGTCTGACTGCTAGGAGAACTGTCTGACTGCTAGGAGAACTGTCTAAAGGCTGTGTTAGCTGTCTGACTGCTAGGAGAACTGTCTAAAGGCTGTGTAGCTGTCTGACTGCTAGGAGAACTGTCTAAAGGCTGTGTTAGCTGTCTGACTGCTAGGAGAACTGTCTAAAGGCTGTGTTAGCTGTCTGACTGCTAGGAGAACTGTCTAAAGGCTGTGTTAGCTGTCTGACTGCTAGGAGAACTGTCTAAAGGCTGTGTTAGCTGTCTGACTGCTAGGAGAACTGTCTAAAGGCTGTTAGCTGTCTGACTGCTAGGAGAACTGTCTAAAGGCTGTGTTAGCTGTCTGACTGCTAGGAGAACTGTCTAAAGGCTGTGTTAGCTGTCTGACTGCTAGGAGAACTGTCTAAAGGCTGTTAGCTGTCTGACTGCTGTGGGAGCTGTCTGACTGCTAGGAGAACTGTCTAAAGGCTGTTAGCTGTCTGACTGCTAGGAGAACTGTCTAAAGGCTGTGTTAGCTGTCTGACTGCTAGGAGAACTGTCTAAAGGCTGTGTTAGCTGTCTGACTGCTAGGAGAACTGTCTAAAGGCTGTGTTAGCTGTCTGACTGCTAGGAGAACTGTCTAAAGGCTGTGTTAGCTGTCTGACTGCTAGGAGAACTGTCTAAAGGCTGTTAGCTGTCTGACTGCTAGGAGAACTGTCTAAAGGCTGTGGGAGCTGTCTGACTGCTAGGAGAACTGTCTAAAGGCTGTGTTAGCTGTCTGACTGCTAGGAGAACTGTCTAAAGGCTGTTAGCTGTCTGACTGCTGTGGGTGCTGTCTGAAGTGCTGTGGGAGCTGTCTGACTGCTAGGAGAACTGTCTAAAGGCTGTGGTAGCTGTCTGACTGCTAGGAGAACTGTCTAAAGGCTGTTAGCTGTCTGACTGCTAGGAGAACTGTCTAAAGGCTAGGAGAACTGTCTAAAGGCTGTTAGCTGTCTGACTGCTAGGAGAACTGTCTAAAGGCTGTGTTAGCTGTCTGACTGCTAGGAGAACTGTCTAAAGGCTGTGTTAGCTGTCTGACTGCTAGGAGAACTGTCTAAAGGCTGTGTTAGCTGTCTGACTGCTAGGAGAACTGTCTAAAGGCTGTGTTAGCTGTCTGACTGCTAGGAGAACTGTCTAAAGGCTGTGTAGCTGTCTGACTGCTAGGAGAACTGTCTAAAGGCTGTGTAGCTGTCTGACTGCTAGGAGAACTGTCTAAAGGCTGTGTTAGCTGTCTGACTGCTAGGAGAACTGTCTAAAGGCTGTGTTAGCTGTCTGACTGCTAGGAGAACTGTCTAAAGGCTGTGTTAGCTGTCTGACTGCTAGGAGAACTGTCTAAAGGCTGTGTTAGCTGTCTGACTGCTAGGAGAACTGTCTAAAGGCTGTGTAGCTGTCTGACTGCTAGGAGAACTGTCTAAAGGCTGTGTTAGCTGTCTGACTGCTAGGAGAACTGTCTAAAGGCTGTGTGTAGCTGTCTGACTGCTAGGAGAACTGTCTAAAGGCTGTGTTAGCTGTCTGACTGCTAGGAGAACTGTCTAAAGGCTGTGTTAGCTGTCTGACTGCTAGGAGAACTGTCTAAAGGCTGTTAGCTGTCTGACTGCTAGGAGAACTGTCTAAAGGCTGTGTTAGCTGTCTGACTGCTAGGAGAACTGTCTAAAGGCTGTTAGCTGTCTGACTGCTGTGGAGAACTGTCTAAAGGCTGTGTAGCTGTCTGACTGCTGGAGAACTGTCTAAAGGCTGTGTTAGCTGTCTGACTGCTAGGAGAACTGTCTAAAGGCTGTGTTAGCTGTCTGACTGCTAGGAGAACTGTCTAAAGGCTGTGTAGCTGTCTGACTGCTAGGAGAACTGTCTAAAGGCTGTGTTAGCTGTCTGACTGCTAGGAGAACTGTCTAAAGGCTGTGGGAGCTGTCTGACTGCTAGGAGAACTGTCTAAAGGCTGTGTTAGCTGTCTGACTGCTAGGAGAACTGTCTAAAGGCTGTTAGCTGTCTGACTGCTGTGGGTGCTGTCTGACTGCTAGGAGAACTGTCTAAAGGCTGTGTTAGCTGTCTGACTGCTAGGAGAACTGTCTAAAGGCTGTGTTAGCTGTCTGACTGCTAGGAGAACTGTCTAAAGGCTGTGTAGCTGTCTGACTGCTAGGAGAACTGTCTAAAGGCTGTGTTAGCTGTCTGACTGCTAGGAGAACTGTCTAAAGGCTGTGGGAGCTGTCTGACTGCTAGGAGAACTGTCTAAAGGCTGTGTTAGCTGTCTGACTGCTAGGAGAACTGTCTAACTGGCTGTGGGTGCTGTCTGACTGCTAGGAGAACTGTCTAAAGGCTGTGTTAGCTGTCTGACTGCTGTGGTGCTGTCTGACTGCTAGGAGAACTGTCTAAAGGCTGTTAGCTGTCTGACTGCTGTAGGTGCTGTCTGACTGCTAGGAGAACTGTCTAAAGGCTGTGTTAGCTGTCTGACTGCTATGGAGAGCTGTCTAAAGGCTGTGTAGCTGTCTGACTGCTGTGGGTGCTGTCTGACTGCTAGGAGAACTGTCTAAAGGCTGTTAGCTGTCTGACTGCTGTGGGTGCTGTCTGACTGCTAGGAGAACTGTCTAAAGGCTGTGGGAACTGTCTAAAGGCTGTGGGAGCTGTCTGACTGCTAGGAGAACTGTCTAAAGGCTGTTAGCTGTCTGACTGCTGTGGAGCTGTCTGACTGCTAGGAGAACTGTCTAAAGGCTGTGTTAGCTGTCTGACTGCTAGGAGAACTGTCTAAAGGCTGTGGGAGCTGTCTGACTGCTAGGAGAACTGTCTAAAGGCTGTGTTAGCTGTCTGACTGCTAGGAGAACTGTCTAAAGGCTGTTAGCTGTCTGACTGCTGTGGGAGCTGTCTGAAGGCTGTGGGTGCTGTCTGACTGCTAGGAGAACTGTCTAAAGGCTGTGTTAGCTGTCTGACTGCTAGGAGAACTGTCTAAAGGCTGTGTTAGCTGTCTGACTGCTAGGAGAACTGTCTAAAGGCTGTGGGAGCTGTCTGACTGCTAGGAGAACTGTCTAAAGGCTGTGTTAGCTGTCTGACTGCTAGGAGAACTGTCTAAAGGCTGTTAGCTGTCTGACTGCTGTGGGTGCTGTCTGACTGCTAGGAGAACTGTCTAAAGGCTGTGTAGCTGTCTGACTGCTAGGAGAACTGTCTAAAGGCTGTGGTAGCTGTCTGACTGCTAGGAGAACTGTCTAAAGGCTGTTGGAGCTGTCTGACTGCTAGGAGAACTGTCTAAAGGCTGTGTAGCTGTCTGACTGCTAGGAGAACTGTCTAAAGGCTGTGGGAGCTGTCTGACTGCTAGGAGAACTGTCTAAAGGCTGTTAGCTGTCTAAAGGCTGTTAGCTGTCTAAGGCTGTTAGCTGTCTGACTGCTGTGGAGCTGTCTGACTGCTAGGAGAACTGTCTAAAGGCTGTTAGCTGTCTGACTGCTGTGGGTGCTGTCTGACTGCTAGGAGAACTGTCTAAAGGCTGTGTTAGCTGTCTGACTGCTGTGGGTGCTGTCTGACTGCTAGGAGAACTGTCTAAAGGCTGTTAGCTGTCTGACTGCTGTGGGTGCTGTCTGAAGGCTGTTAGCTGTCTGACTGCTGTGGGTGCTGTCTGACTGCTAGGATAACTGTCTAAAGGCTGTTAGCTGTCTGACTGCTGTGGGTGCTGTCTGACTGCTAGGAGAACTGTCTAAAGGCTGTGGGAACTGTCTGACTGCTAGGAGAACTGTCTAAAGGCTGTTAGCTGTCTGACTGCTGTGGGTGCTGTCTGACTGCTAGGAGAACTGTCTAAAGGCTGTGGGAGCTGTCTGACTGCTGTGGGAGCTGTCTGACTGCTAGGAGAACTGTCTAAAGGCTGTGTTAGCTGTCTGACTGCTGTGGAGAACTGTCTAAAGGCTGTTAGCTGTCTGACTGCTAGGAGAACTGTCTAAAGGCTGTTAGCTGTCTGACTGCTAGGAGAACTGTCTGACTGCTAGGAGAACTGTCTAAAGGCTGTGTTAGCTGTCTGACTGCTAGGAGAACTGTCTAAAGGCTGTGGGAGCTGTCTGACTGCTAGGAGAACTGTCTAAAGGCTGTGTAGCTGTCTGACTGCTGTGGGTGCTGTCTGACTGCTAGGAGAACTGTCTGACTGCTAGGAGAACTGTCTAAAGGCTGTTAGCTGTCTAAAGGCTGTGGGTGCTGTCTGAAGGCTGTGGGAACTGTCTAAAGGCTGTTAGCTGTCTAAAGGCTGTTAGCTGTCTGACTGCTAGGAGAACTGTCTAAAGGCTGTGGGAGCTGTCTGACTGCTAGGAGAACTGTCTAAAGGCTGTGTTAGCTGTCTGACTGCTAGGAGAACTGTCTAAAGGCTGTTAGCTGTCTGACTGCTGTGGGTGCTGTCTGACTGCTAGGAGAACTGTCTAAAGGCTGTGTTAGCTGTCTGACTGCTAGGAGAACTGTCTAAAGGCTGTGTTAGCTGTCTGACTGCTAGGAGAACTGTCTAAAGGCTAGGAGAACTGTCTAAAGGCTGTTAGCTGTCTGACTGCTGTGAGAACTGTCTGAAGGCTGTGGGTAGCTGTCTGACTGCTAGGAGAACTGTCTAAAGGCTAGGAGAACTGTCTAAAGGCTGAGAACTGTCTAGACTGCTAGGAGAACTGTCTAAAGGCTGTGTTAGCTGTCTGACTGCTAGGAGAACTGTCTAAAGGCTGTGTTAGCTGTCTGACTGCTAGGAGAACTGTCTAAAGGCTGTGTTAGCTGTCTGACTGCTAGGAGAACTGTCTAAAGGCTGTGGGAGCTGTCTGACTGCTAGGAGAACTGTCTAAAGGCTGTAGCTGTCTGACTGCTGTGGGTGCTGTCTGACTGCTAGGAGAACTGTCTAAATGCTGTGTTAGCTGTCTGACTGCTAGGAGAACTGTCTAAAGGCTGTGTTAGCTGTCTGACTGCTAGGAGAACTGTCTAAAGGCTGTGTTAGCTGTCTGACTGCTAGGAGAACTGTCTAAATGCTGTGTGAGCTGTCTGACTGCTAGGAGAACTGTCTAAAGGCTGTGTTAGCTGTCTGACTGCTAAAGGCTGGTGTTAGCTGTCTGACTGCTAGGAGAACTGTCTAAAGGCTGTGTTAGCTGTCTGACTGCTAGGAGAACTGTCTAAAGGCTGTGTTAGCTGTCTGACTGCTAGGAGAACTGTCTAAAGGCTGTGTAGCTGTCTGACTGCTAGGGTGTAGCTGTCTGACTGCTAGGAGAACTGTCTAAAGGCTGTGTTAGCTGTCTGACTGCTAGGAGAACTGTCTAAAGGCTGTGGTTAGCTGTCTGACTGCTAGGAGAACTGTCTAAAGGCTGTGTTAGCTGTCTGACTGCTGTGGGTGAACTGTCTAGAGTGCTAGTGTTGAGCTGTCTGACTGCTAGGAGAACTGTCACAAATGCTGTTAGCTGTCTGACATGCTATGGGAACTGTCTAAAGGCTGTG
>NW_027035102.1:0-9592 GCF_034236695.1 Oncorhynchus nerka | reverse complement strand
TCTCTACCTTCACATCTGCTTCTCTCTCTCTCTCTACCTTCCCATCTGCTTCTCTATCTCTACCTTCGCATCTGCTTCTCTCTCTCTTACCTTCACATCTGCTTCTCTCTCTTTACCCTCCCATCTGCTTCTCTCTTCTCTACCTTCCCATCTGCTTCTCTATTTATCTACCTACCCATCTGCTTCTCCCTCTCTCTACCCTCCCATCTGCTTCTCTCTTTCTCTCTACCTTCCCATCTGCTTCTCTCTCTCTACCTTCCCGTCTGCTTCTCTCATTCTCTACCTTCACATCTGCTTCTCTCTCTCTCTATCCTCCATCTGCTTCTCTCTCTTCGCTCCCATCTGCTTCTCTCTCTCTTTACCTCCCATCTGCTTCTCTCTCTTTACTCTCCCATCTGCTTCTCTCTTTCTCTACCCTCCCATCTGCTTCTCTCTCTTACCTCCCATCTGCTTCTCTCTTTCTCTACCCTCCCATCTGCTTCTCTCTCTCTACCTCCCCATCTGCTCTCTCTCTTCCTCTCCCATCTGCTTCTCTTTCTCTCTACCCTCCCATCTGCTTCTCCTCTCTCTCTACCTTCCCATCTGCTTCTCTCTCTCTCTACCTGCCCATCTGCTTCTCTCTCTCTACCCTCCCATCAGCTTCTCTCTCTTTACCTCCCCATCTGCTTCTCTCTTTCTCTACCTTCACATCTGCTTCTCTCTCTCTACCTCCCCATCTGCTTCTCTCTCTCTACCTTCCCATCTGATTCTCCCTCTCTCTACCTCCCCATCTGCTTCTCTCTCTCTCTCTACCAGCCCATCTGCTTCTCTCTCTCCCTTCCCATCTGCTTCTCTCTCTCTACCTTCCCATCTGCTTCTCTCTCTCTACCTGCCCATCTGCTTCTCACTTTCTCTACCTTCGCATCTGCTTCTTTCTCTCTCTCTACCCTCCCATCTGCTTCTCTCTCTACATTCCCATCTGCTTCTCTCTTTCTCTACCTTCCCATCTGCTTCTCCCTCTCTCTACCTTCCGATCTGCTTCTCTCTCTAACTTTCCATCTGCTTGTCTCTCTGCTCTTTCTCCTACCTGTCCAATCTGCTTCTCTCTCTGTACCTTCCCATCTGCTTCTCTCTCTCTACCTCCCATCTGCTTCTCTCTCTTTACCTCTCCCATCTGCTTCTCTCTCTTTACCCTCCCATCTGCTTCTCTCTTTCTCTACCCTCCCATCTGCTTCTCCTCTCTCTACCCGCCCATCTGCTTCTCTCTCTCTACCTACCCATCTGCTTCTCTCTCTCTACCTACCCATCTGCTTCTCTCTCTCACCTTCGCCATCTGCTCTCTCTCTCTCTACCTTCCCATCTGCTTCTCCCTCTCTCTACCAACTCCCATCTGCTCTCTCTCTCTACCTTCACATCTGCTTCTCTCTCTCTACCTCCCATCTGCTTCTCCTCTCTCTACCTACCCATCTGCTTCTCTCTCTCTCTCTACCTTCACATCTGCTTCTCTCTCTCTACCTACCCATCTGCTTCTCTCTCTCTACCTTCCCATCTGCTTCTCTCTCTTTACCTTCGCATCTGCTTCTCTCTTTCTCTACCTTCACATCTGCTTCTCTCTCTCTCTACCTTCCCATCTGCTTCTCTCTCTCTACCTTCGCATCTGCTTCTCTCTCTCTACCTTCACATCTGCTTCTCTCTCTTACCTTCCCATCTGCTTCTCTCTTTCTCTACCATTCCCATCTGCTTCTCTCTTTATCTACCTACCCATCTGCTTCTCTCTCTCTACCTTCCCATCTGCTTCTCTCTCTCTCTCTACCTTCCCATCTGCTTCTCTCTCTCTACCTTCCCATCTGCTTCTCTCATTCTCTACCTTCACATCTGCTTCTCTCTCTCTACCTCCCATCTGCTTCTCTCTTCTACCTCCCATCCGCTTCTCTCTCTACTTCCCATCTGCTTCTCTCTCTCTACCCCCCATCTGCTTCTCTCTCTTACCTCCCATCTGCTTCTCTCTTTCTCTACCACAGCCTCATCTGCTTCTCTCTCTCTCACCTACCCATCTGCTTCTCTCTCTCTACCTACCCATCTGCTTCTCTCTCTCTACCTTCCCATCTGCTTCTCTCTCTCTACCTTCCCATCTGCTTCTCCCTCTCTCTACCTCCCCATCTGCTTCTCTCTCTCTCTACCTTCACATCTGCTTCTCTCTCTCACCTTCCCATCTGCTTCTCTCTCTCTACCTACCCATCTGCTTCTCTCTTTCTCTACCTTCACATCTGCTTCTCTCTCTCTCTACCTACCCATCTGCTTCTCTCTCTCTACCTTCCCATCTGCTTCTCTCTCTCTACCTTCGCATCTGCTTCTCTCTCTCTCTACCTTCACATCTGCTTCTCTCTCTCTCTACCTTCCCATCTGCTTCTCTCTCTACTCTTCGCATCTGCTTCTCTCTCTCTCTACCTTCACATCTGCTTCTCTCTCTTTACCTTCCCATCTGCTTCTCTCTTTCTCTACCATTCCCATCTGCTTCTCTCTCTTATCTACCTACCATCTGCTTCTCCTCTCTCTACCTTCCCATCTGCTTCTCTCTTCTCTCTACCTTCCCATCTGCTTCTCTCTCTCTACCTTCCCATCTGCTTCTCTCATTCTCTACCTTCACATCTGCTTCTCTCTCTTTACCTCCCATCTGCTTCTCTCTCTTTACCTTCCCATCCGCTTCTCTCTCTCTACCCTCCCATCTGCTTCTCTCTTTATCCTACCTACCCATCTGCTTCTCCCTCTCTCTACCTTCCCATCTGCTCTCTCTTTCTCTCTACCTTCCCATCTGCTTCTCTCTCTCTACCTTCCCATCTGCTTCTCTCTATTCTCTACCTTCACATCTGCTTCTCTCTCTCTACCTCCCATCTGCTTCTCTCTCTTTACCTCCCATCCGCTTCTCTCTCTTTACTCTCCCATCTGCTTCTCCCTCTCTCTACCTTCCATCTGCTTCTCTCTCTCTCTACCTCCCATCTGCTCTCTCTCTCTACCTTCCATCTGCTTCTCTCTCTCTACCTCCCATCTGCTTTCTCTCTGCCTTCCCATCTGCTTCTCTCTCTCTCTACCTTCCCATCTGCTCTCTCTCTCTACCTGCCCATCTGCTTCTCTCTCTCTACCTTCCCATCTGCTTCTCTCTTTCTCTCTACCTTCCCATCTGCTTCTCCCTCTATCTACCTTCCCATCTGCTTCTCTCTCTCTACCTCCCCATCTGCTTCTCTCTCTACCTCCCATCTGCTTCTCTCTCCTCTACCTCCCATCTGCTTCTCTCCTCTCTACCCTCCCATCTGCTTCTCTCTCTCTACCTCCCATCTGCTTCTCTCTCTCTCTACCTTCCCATCTGCTTCTCTCTCTCTACCTTCCCATCTGCTTCTCTCTCTCTACCTCCCATCTGCTTCTCTCTCTCTACCTTCCCATCTGCTTCTCTCTCTTTCTCTACCTTCCCATCTGCTTCTCTCCTCTCTCTTACCTGCCCATCTGCTTCTCTCTCTCTACCTTCCCATCTGCTTCTCTCTCTTTACCTTCCCATCTGCTTCTCTCTTTCTCTACCTTCCCATCTGCTTCTCTCTCTCTCTACCTTCCCATCTGCTTCTCTCTCTCTACCTTCGCATCTGCTTCTCTCTCTTTACCTTCCCATCTGCTTCTCTCTCTCTACCTTCCACATCTGCTTCTCTCTCTCTCTACCTTCCCATCTGCTTCTCTCTCTCTACCTCTCCCATCTGCTTCTCTCTCTCTCTACCTTCCCATCTGCTTCTCTCTTTCTCTCTACCTTCCCATCTGCTTCTCTCCTCTCTACCTTCCATCTGCTTCTCTCGTTCTCTACCTTCACATCTGCTTCTCTCTCTCTCTATCCTCCCATCTGCTTCTCCTCTCTCTATCCTCCCATCTGCTTCTCTCTCTCTACCTTCCCATCTTGCTCTCTCTTTACTCTACCTCCCATCTGCTTCTCTCTCTCTCTACCTCTCCATCTGCTTCTCTCTTTGCTCCTACCTGCCCATCTGCTTCTCTCTCTCTACCTCCCATCTGCTTCTCTCTCTCTACCTCCCCATCTGCTTCTCTCTCTCTACCTGCCCATCTGCTTCTCTCTCTCTACCTACCCATCTGCTTCTCTCTACTCTCCCATCTGCTTCTCTCTTCTACCTTCCCATCTGCTTCTCTCTCTCTACCTCCCCCATCTGCTTCTCTCTCTACTCTTCACCTCCATCTGCTACTCTCTCTCTACCTTCCCATCTGCTTCTCTCTCTCTACCTCTCGCATCTGCTTCCTCTCTCTCTACCTTCCCATCTGCTTCTCTCTCTCTGCCTTCCATCTGCTTCTCTCTCTCTTACCTTCCCATCTGCTTCTCTCTTTCTCTGCCTTCACATCTGCTTCTCTCTCTCTACCTTCGCATCTCGCTCTCTCTCTCTACCTGCCCATCTGCTTCTCTCTCTCTCTACCTGCCCATCTGCTTCTCTCTCTCTACCTTCCCATCTGCTTCTCCCTCTCTCTACCTTCCCATCTGCTTCTCTCTCTCTCTCTACCTGCCCATCTGCTTCTCTCTCTCTCTACACTTCCATCTGCTTCTCTCCTCTTTACCCTCACATCTGCTTCTCTCTTTTCTCCACCTTCACATCTGCTCCTCTCTCTCTACCTTCCCATCTGTTCTCTCTCTCTACCTCCCATCTGCTTCTCTCTCTCTACCTACCCATCTGCTTCTCTCTCTTTCTCTACCTTCACATCTGCTTCTCTCTCTCTTTACCTTCCCATCTGCTTCTCTCTCTCTACCTTCCCATCTGCTTCTCTCTCTTTACCCTCCCATCTGCTTCTCTCTTTCAATTCAATTCAATTCAATTCAAGGGCTTTATTGGCATGGGAAACATGTGTTAACATTGCCAAAGCAAGTGAGGTAGACAACATACAAAGTGAATATATAAAGTGAAAAACAACAAAAATTAACAGTAAACATTACACATACAGAAGTTTCAAAACAGTAAAGACATTACAAATGTCATATTATATATATATTATACAATGTACAAATAGTTAAAGGACACAAGATAAAATGAATAAGCATAAATATGGGTTGTATTTACAATGGTGTTTGTTCTTCACTGGTTGCCCTTTTCTCGTGGCAACAGGTCACAAATCTTGCTGCTGTGATGGCACACTGTGGAATTTCACCCAAAAGATATGGGAGTTTTCAAAATTGGATTTGTTTTCGAATTCTTTGTGGATCTGTGTAATCTGGGGAAATATGTCTCTCTAATATGGTCATACATTGGGCAGGAGGTTAGGAAGTGCAGCTCAGTTTCCACCTCATTTTGTGGGCAGTGAGCACATAGCCTGTCTTCTCTTGAGAGCCATGTCTGCCTACGGCGGCCTTTCTCAATAGCAAGGCTATGCTCACTGAGTCTGTACATAGTCAAAGCTTTCCTTAATTTTGGGTCAGTCACAGTGGTCAGGTATTCTGCCGCTGTGTACTCTCTAGTGTAGGGCCAAATAGCATTCTAGTTTGCTCTGTTTTTTGTTAATTCTTTCCAATGTGTTAAGTAATTATCTTTTTGTTTTCTCATGATTTGGTTGGGTCTAATTGTGCTGTTGTCCTGGGGCTCTGTAGGGTGTGTTTGTGTTTGTGAACAGAGCCCCAGGACCAGCTTGCTTAGGGGACTCTTCTCCAGGTTCATCTCTCTGTAGGTGATGGCTTTGTTATGGAAGGTTTGTGAATCGCTTCCTTTTAGGTGGTTGTAGAATTTAACGGCTCTTTTCTGGATTTTGATAATTAGTGGGTATCGGCCTAATTCTGCTCTGCATGCATTATTTGGTGTTTTACGTTGTACACGGAGGATATTTTTGCAGAATTCTGCGTGCAGAGTCTCAATTTGGTGTTTGTCCCATTTTGTGAAGTCTTGGTTGGTGAGCGGACCCCAGACCTCACAACCATAAAGAGCAATGGGCTCTATGACTGATTCAAGTATTTTTAGCCAAATCCTAATTGGTATGTTGAAATTTATGTTTCTTTTGATGGCATAGAATGCCCTTCTTGCCTTGTCTCTCAGATCGTTCACAGCTTTGTGGAAGTTACCTGTGGCGCTGATGTTTAGGCCAAGGTATGTATAGTTTTTGTGTGCTCTAGGGCAACAGTGTCTAGATGGAATTTGTATTTGTGGTCCTGGTGACTGGACCTTTTTGGAACACCATTATTTTGGTCTTACTGAGATTTACTGTCAGGGCCCAGGTCTGACAGAATCTGTACATAAGATCTAGGTGCTGCTGTAGGCCCTCCTTGGTTGGTGACAGAAGCACCAGATCATCAGCAAACAGCAGACATTTGACTCGGATTCTAGCAGGGGAGGCCGGGTGCTGCAGACTTTTCTAGTGCCCGCGCCAATTCGTTGATATATGTTGAAGAGGGTGGGGCTTAAGCTGCATCCCTGTCTAACCCCACGACCCTGTGTGAAGAAATGTGTGTGTTTTTGCCAATTTTAACCGCACACTTGTTGTTTGTGTACATGGATTTTATAATGTCGTATGTTTTACCCCCAACACCACTTTCCATCAGTTTGTATAGCAGACCCTCATGCCAGATTGAGTCGAAGGCTTTTTGAAATCAACAAAGCATGAGAAGACTTTGCCTTTGTTTTGGTTTGTTTGGTTGTCAATTAGGGTGTGCAGGGTGAATACATGGTCTGTTGTACGGTAATTTGGTAAAAGCCAATTTGACATTTGCTCAGTACATTGTTTTCATTGAGGAAATGTACGAGTCTGCTGTTAATAATAATGCAGAGGATTTTCCCAAGGTTACTGTTGACACATATTCCACGGTAGTTATTGGGGTCAAATTTGTCTCCACTTTTGTGGATTGGGGTGATCAGTCCTTGGTTCCAAATATTGGGGAAGATGCCAGAGCTAAGTATGATGTTAAAGAGTTTTAGTATAGCCAATTGGAATTTGTTGTCTGTATATTTGATCATTTCATTGAGGATACCATCGACACCACAGGCCTTTTTGGGTTGAAGGGTTTTTATTTTGTCCTGTAACTCATTCAATGTAATTGGAGAATCCAGTGGGTTCTGGTAGTCTTTAATAGTTGATTCTAAGATCTGTATTTGATCATGTATATGTTTTGCTCTTTGTTCTTTGTTATAGAACCAAAAAGATTGGAGAAGTGGTTTACCCATACATCTCCATTTTGGATAGATAATTCTTCGTGTTGTTGTTTGTTTAGTGTTTTCCAATTTTCCCAGAAGTGGTTAGAGTCTATGGATTCTTCAATTGCATTGAGCTGATTTCTGACATGCTGTTCCTTCTTTTTCCGTAGTGTATTTCTGTATTGTTTTAGTGATTCACCATAGTGAAGGCGTAGACTCAGGTTTTCCGGGTCTCTATGTTTTTTGGTTGGACAGGTTTCTCAATTTCTTTCTTAGATTTTTGCATTCTTCATCAAACCATTTGTCATTATTGTTAATTTTCTTCGGTTTTCTATTTGAGATTTTTAGATTTGATAGGGAAGCTGAGAGGTCAAATATACTGTTAAGATTTTCTACTGCCAGGTTTACACCTTCACTATTACAGTGGAACGTTTTACCCAGGAAATTGTCTAAAAGGGATTGAATTTGTTGTTGCCTAATTGTTTTTGGTAGGTTTCCAAACTGCATTCCTTCCATCTATAGCATTTCTTAATGTTACTCAGTTCCTTTGGCTTTGATGCCTCATGATTGAGTATTGCTCTGTTTAAGTAGACTGTGATTTTGCTGTGGTCTGATAGGGGTGTCAGTGGGCTGACTGTGAACGCTCTGAGAGATTCTGGGTTGAGGTCAGTGATAAAGTAGTCTACAGTACTACTGCCAAGAGATGAGCTATAGGTGTACCTACCATAGGAGTCCCCTCGAAGCCTACCGTTGACTATGTACATACCCAGCGTGCGACAGAGCTGCAGGAGTTGTGACCCGTTTTTGTTGGTTATGTTGTCATAGTTGTGCCTAGGGGGCATATGTGGGAGGGATGCTGTCACCTCCAGGCAGATGTTTGTCCCCCTGTGTGCTGAGGGTGTCAGGTTCTTGTCCGGTTCTGGCATTTAGGTCGCCACAGACTAGTACATGTCCCTGGGCCTGGAAATGATTGATTTCACCCTCCAGGATGGAGAAGCTGTCTTCATTAAAATATGGGGATTCTAGTGGGGGGGATATAGGTAGCACACAGGAGGACATTTTTCTCTGTTAGGATAATTTCCTTTTGAATTTCTAGCCAAATGTAGAATGTTCCTGTTTTGATTAATTTAATGGAGTGAGTTAGGTCTGCTCTATACCAAATTAGCATACCCCCTGAGTCCCTTCCCTGTTTCACACCTGGTAGTTTGGTGGATGGGACTACCAGCTCTCTGTAACCTAGAGGGCAACCAGTGGGTCTGTCTCCTCTATACCAGGTTTCTTGCAGGATGACAATGTCTGTGTTACCGATTTCTTTGGTGAAGTCCGGGTTTCTGCTCTTCAGGCCAAAGGCAGATGACCTCAGGCCTTGGATATTCCAGGATGATATAGTGAATGCTTTTGTTCCATAGAGTGTCCAATGTTGTTGGTCGTGGTTTGGCCTCAGGCCAGTAAGTGTGAGCAGAGCCTGCTGAGCATCTGGTACATGCCATTGGCTTGGGCGAGTGTGAGAGTGGGGGTTGGGACTGTTTGCCCGCTCACTACCTGGGCGTGTGTGTGGCTTCCATGTTGAGGCCCTCTTTGCGGGGTGGGGTGCATGGGGTGGGCAGGAGTGGCATAGGTCTGATCTGAGGGGGCCTAAATGGGGTGTGGGCATGGTTGACGTGGGGGGTGTTGATTGGTTGGGGTGTGGATGTGTCTGGGTGTGCGGTGGTCTGGATGTAATTCCTCTTGGCGTGGGTCCTCTATGTGTAGGTCCATGGGGGTCCTGCAGGTCTGGGAGGGTGTCTCGCCGGTCTGGGTGGGGTGTCTATTGATCTGTTGCTCCTGTGTGAAGTGTTGGGGATACGTTTGAGAGCGTGTCCTTTAGAGTTCGGGCAAAGGTGGGCACTGCTGCCTTGTAGAGGTGGACCTGGTCATAGAGGCTGTTCAAGTCCAGGGTGGAGTGGTGGGCCAGGAAAACATTTGGTTTTGAGGCACAGTCACGGGAAATACTTGCATTTACCCGCTGTATTGTGGCAGGGTGGAAGTCTTTTCGTGGTAGCAGGGTGGAGATAACCACTTGTGCGTTGGGGAAAGTAGAAGAAGCCTTTTCAATCACTCCCTTCAGTGCTGTGGCCACTCTTTCTTGCTGTGCTCTCAGGTCGTTTGTGCCTGTGTGTATTATTATGTGGCTGGGTGACCCTAGTTTGGCCTCAGACAGAAGGTCTAGGAGCGCGCTGGGTGTTTGGACACCAGAGTTTAGACACACTGTGTTTGGGAAAAAGTTTTTTTCTTCTATATATTTCCCATTTGAGTCCATAAGTAGTACAATCTGTGTCTTGTGTTTGTCCTCAGTGGATTGTGGGGGGGTTGTCAGAAGGGCTATCGAGGCAGGCTGACAGGGGGTGCTCAGAGGGGGTGAGAGCCGCTGGGCTTGGGGTTCTTCATTTGTAGCATGTTCTGCTGTGATGTCGACTCTATGGTCT
>NW_027035101.1:0-9592 GCF_034236695.1 Oncorhynchus nerka | reverse complement strand
CTGCGGCGTTCTGGAAGTATGCTTGGGGTCATTGTCCATTTGGAAGACCCATTTGCAATAAGCTTTAACTTCCTGACTGATGTCTTGAGAGTTGCTTCAATATATCCACATAATTTCCCTCCCTCATGATGCCATCTATTTTGTGAAGTGCACCAGTCCCCTCCTGCAGCAAAGCACCCACAACATGATGCTGCCACCCCTGTGCTTCACGGTTGGGATGGTGTTCTTCGGCGTGCAAGCATCCCCCTTTTCCTCCAAACATAACAATGGTCATTATGGCCAAACAGTTCTATTTTGTTTTAATCAGACCAGAGGACATTTCTCCAAAAGTACGATCTTTGTCCCTATGTGCAGTTGCAAAACCTGTAATCTGTCTTTTTTATGGCGGTTTTTTAGAGCAGTGGCTTTTCCTTGCTGAGCGGCCTTTCAGGGTTATGCTCTATAGGACTCGTTTTATTGTGGAGATATTTCTAGATACATTTCTACCTGTTTCCTCCAGCATCTTCATGTGGTCCTTTGCTGCTGTTCTGGGATTGATTTGCACTTTTCACACCAGAAGTCATGTTCATCTCTAGAGACAGAGCGCGTCTCCTTCCTGAGAGGTATGACAGCTGCGTGGTCCCATGGTGTTTATCTTGCGTACTATTGTTTGTACAGATGAACGTGGTACCTTCAGACGTTGGAAATTGCTCTTAAGGATGAACCAGACTTGTGGAGGTCTACAATTTTTTTTCTGAGATCTTGACTGATTTCTTTTGATTTTCCCATGATGTCAAGCAAAGAAGCACAGAGTTTGAACGTAGGCCTTGAAATACATCCACAGGTACACCTCCAATTGACTCAGATGATGTCAATTAGCCTATCAGAAGCTTCTAAAGCCAAGACATTTTGTGGAATTTTCCACGCTGTTTAAAGGCACAGTCAACTTAGTGTATGTAAACTTCTGACCCAGTGGAATTGTGATACAGTGAAATAATCTGTCTGTAAACAATTGTTGGAAAAATGACTTGTGTCATGCACAAAGTAGATGTCCTAACTGACTTAAGCAAACTATAGTTTGTTAACAAGAAATTTGTGGAGTGGTTGAATAGCAAGTTTTAATGACTCCAACCTGAGTATATGTAAACTTCCACTTCAACTGTAAATCTATGTTAGTTTAGTGTTCTGCACTTTTGTTGAAAGTACAAAGGAGGTGTTTGTTAAGATGACTAAAGACCCTTAGAAACATGAACCCGTTGTGACCTTGTTCTAAGTTGTGTGGCAGATGCTTTGCTTTAATACACAGGAGCACTGTGTTGTCTGGATCTGCTCTGTTGCACCATGTCCTTGTTCTTCCACTGTAGCTTCCTCTGTCTCCTCCGTCTTCCTTTCTGTTAATCTGTGTGTCCCTCTGTCCCCAAGCAGCTTCTCCACTCTCTGAGGGAGGAGCCTCTCAGGCGCTCCCAAGCAGCTTCATCCACTCTCTGAGGGAGGAGAGCCTCTCAGGGCGCTCCCCAAGCAGCTTCGTCCACTCTATGAGGGGAGGAGAGCCTCTCAGGGCGCTCCCCAAGCAGCTTCGTCCACTCTCTGAGGAGGAAAGCCTCTCAGGCGCTCCCAAGCAGCTTCCTCCACTGTCTGAGGGAGAGAAAGCCTCTCAGCGCTCCCCAAGCAGCTGTCCACTCTCTGAGGAGGAGAGCCTCTCAGGGTGCTCCCAAGCAGCTTCGTCACTCTGAGGGAGGAGAGCCTCTCAGGGCGCTCCCCAAGCAGCTTCTGTCCACTCTCTGAGGAGAGAGCCTCTCAGGGCTTTACTCCAATGAGGAGCGGCACTGGCCTCAATGTGTGAGTGTGCATGGTGTTGGTGTATCATTAGCTAAGTTAGTTGTGCACCTCCGAGGTGATGAGGTGTGAAAATCACATAATTTGCCTCCTGCCTCAACTGTAATGAATGTTGTTTTGTAACGTTTGCTGTCAGCCTTGGAATCAAAAGTCTGTACTTTTAACATTTCAATATGGAGATTATGGACTTGTACTTTTCTGTTTGTTCTTGTTTTTTGTATGTATTTCTGTGTGTGTGTGTGTATTTCTGTGTGTGTGTGTATTTCTGTGTTTGTTGTGCAGTGTCCTTCCACTCACTCACTCACTCCTCACTCACTCACTCACTCCTCACTCACTCACTCTCACTCAGCCTGTATGCCTGGGCAGTGACACAGAGGGTGATGGGGACCAGCTCTTTTCTGACTGATAATAAACTGGGCTGTTCGGAGAACAGATGAGCTGCATGCTCAAGGCATCCTCTCTCTCTCGTGTGCGTGCACACCTTTATATCAACTACATGTCTACCTCAGTGAATGTCTCTCCTCGACCTTAGTTCATGTGTGTTATTGTTGACTGTGTGTCCTCCAGACATGGAGCCTTGCCTCTTCAGGTCATCCCCAGGAGAGCAGCAGATTTGGGAGGGGAGTGGTCAGCAGCACCCTGGTCTCCTTCTTTTGGACCCGGCCAGGGGCCAACGGAGTGCTGCAGGTGGGGGTCCCACGCAGGAGAATCCCACCACAGAGACCCCTCAGGCAGCAGGAACGGTGAGAGAAGCATGTGTGTGTAAGGAAGATATACTGAGTGTACAAAGCATTAAGAACACCTTCATAATATTGAATTGCACCCTTTTGCCCTCAGAACAGCCTTAATTCGTCCGAGGCATGGACTCTACAAATTGTCGGCGTTCCACAGGATGTTGGCCCGTGTTGACTCCAATGCTTCCCACAGTTGTCAAATTGGCTGGATGTCTTTTGGGTGAGGACCATTCTTGATACACACAGGAAACTGTGAGCGTAAAAACCCAGTGACATCAATAAGGGATCACAGCTTTCACCTGGATTCACCTGGTCAGTCTGTCATGGAAAGAGCAGGTGTTAGATTATGTTTTATACACTCGGTGAATACTGGAATAGAGGATGCATCTCCAGCATCACTATGTGAATGGTAAATGCTTATTTCTGCCATTTTTTTCTGTCAAGCACTATTACACTTGATTGATGTGACTAGGTTTGTTCGGGTTTTTAGTTGTGAAGTATTGAATTCTTTCAGGTACTTCACACTCCAAAGACAAAGGATTGAAAGACTTTAAAATGATGGACGATAAAACTGGATCTTCCGCGCAGGGTTCTAAATAAACAGAGTTTAAAACGAACAGACAATTAGGAAAAGCTCAAAAACCAAGTTTATTGACCCAAAGGGTCAGACAGCTGAACAGACAAAGACATGTTCCTTCCCAGCACAAGTATTTATACCCCCCCACTTCAGGCTGAGTCTCCTCCTTTTCTCTGAACATCACATCTTTATTGCTAGGCAGGAGTTAGATTGTGGGTAATAAACTGTTCTTTCTTCCTTAATGTACCTGACTTGACCTCTGCCCATTACTCACTAATCCACAGCTCTCCAATCTTATCAGTGACCACAACCATGTGATTTCCTTTCCTTTACTCAGTAACATTCCAAGTCCCTGGCTCATATCCAACCTTAATTGACCCCCAACATATACATTCCTCCTACAGATAACCATTAACTTCTTCTGCAGCACGTATTTAAAATTACAAGCCAACAACTGAAACCAGACTGTGTCCTTCTCCTTTCCATAGGATACCTGATGTCTAACAATAACATGTTCTGACAGAGTGTAAACGTTCTGCCTTCCCCTTTCTCCCTCAGTAACATGAACAGGGATATTCATATTTCAAGTTTAGAAGTCAGAACCCATCAGGGTATGATGTTAACCCAGTTCCATCTCTATTTCTTTATTTCTATGTTGTTTTGGTGGGTTACTGTAATACCTAATATATATTACAGCAAATAACATTAGCTCAACTCTGATGTACTGATAGAGGATAAACCAGTTTTCTTGAAGAGAATGTATAAGGAAGATATCATGTTTATTAATGACATTGTAAACAACAACGGTAAAATTGTCACACGAGCAAATCAATCAGGGTGTGGGGAAGTCAATACAAAATTATCACCAACCTATCGCAGCTCTGCCACAAAAAATGGGGTTGTCTGCCTGCCACCAATTAAATGGCTTAAAATGACCAATAGAAATCATAAATGGCTTAAAATGACCAATAGAAATCATAAATGGCTTAAAATGACCAATAGAATTTGCTACAAAAGTGAACAGTCAGAGTGATGCAGATTTTGCCTCGTTGAACCAGAATCAATAGAGCATCTCTTTTGGTACTGTCCATCACTGGATTGTTGTTGGAGTCGGTCCAGGAATGGTTGCTATGCCATGATATCAGGGCGTGATTGGACCTGCAAACTGGATTGTTGTTGGAGTCGTCCAGGAATGGTTGCTATGCCATGATATCAGGGCGTGATTGGACCTGCAAACTGGATTGTTGTTGGAGTCCGGTCCAGGAATGGTTTGTTATGCCATGATATCAGGGCGTGATTGGACCTGCAAACTGGATTGTTGTTGGAGTCCGGTCCAGGAATGGTTGCTATGCCATGATATCGGGGCGTGATTGGACCTGCAAACTGGATTGTTGTTGGAGTCCGGTCCAGGAATGGTTGCTATGCCATGATATCAGGGTGTGATTGGACCTGCAAACTGGATTGTTGTTGGAGTCGGTCCAGGAATGGTTGTTATGCCATGATATCAGGGCGTGATTGGACCTGCAAACTGGATTGTTGTTGGAGTCCGGTCCAGGAATGGTTGCTATGCCATGATATCAGGGTGTGATTGGACCTGCAAACTGGATTGTTGTTGGAGTCCGGTCCAGGAATGGTTGTTATGCCATGATATCAGGGCGTGATTGGACCTGCAAACTGGATTGTTGTTGGAGTCCGGTCCAGGAATGGTTGCTATGCCATGATATCAGGGCATGATTGGACCTGCAAACTGGATTGTTGTTAGAGTCCGGTCCAGGAATGGTTGCTATGCCATGATATCAGGGCGTGATTGGACCTGCAAACTGGATTGTTGTTGGAGTCCGGTCCAGGAATGGTTTGTTATGCCATGATATCAGGGTGATTGGACCTGCAAACTGGATTGTTGTTGAGCCCGGTCCAGGAATGGTTGTTATGCCATGATATCAGGGTGTGATTGGACCTGCAAACTGGATTGTTGTTGGAGTCTGGTCCAGAATGGTTGCTGTGCTACGATATCAGGGCGTGATTGGACCTGCAAACTGGATTGTTGTTGGAGTCCGGCCCAGGAATGGTTGCTATGCCATGATATCAGGGCGTGATTGGACCTGCAAACTGGATTGTTGTTGGAGTCCGGTCCAGGAATGGTTGTTATGCCATGATATCAGGGCGTGATTGGACCTGCAAACTGGATTGTTGTTGAGTCCGGTCCAGGAATGGTTGTTATGCCATGATATCAGGGGACCTGCAAACTGGATTGTTGGAGTCCATGATGCCATGATATCAGGGCGTGATTGGACCTGCAAACTGGATTGCTGTTGAGTCCGGTCCAGGAATGGTTGTTGCTATGCCATGATATCAGGGCGTGATTGGACCTGCAAACTGGATTGTTGTTGAGTCCGGCCCAGGAATGGTTGCTATGCCATGATATCAGGGCGTGATTGGACCTGCAAACTGGATTGTTGTTGGAGTCCGGTCCAGGAATGGTTGTTATGCCATGATATCAGGCGTGATTGGACCTGCAAACTGGATTGTTGTTGGAGTCCGCCCAGGAATGGCTGCTATGCCATGATATCAGGGTGTGATTGGACCTGCAAACTGGATTGTTGTTGGAGTCCGGTCCAGGAATGGTTGTTATGCCATGATATCAGGCGTGATTGGACCTGCAAACTGGATTGTTGTTGGAGTCCGGTCCAGGAATGGTTGCTATGCCATGATATCAGGGTGTGATTGGACCTGCAAACTGGATTGTTGTTGGAGTCCGGTCCAGAATGGTTGCTATGCCATGATATCAGGGCGTGATTGGACCTGCAAACTGGATTGTTGTTGGAGTCCGGTCCAGGAATGGTTGTTACGCCATGATATCAGGGCGTGATTGGACCTGCAAACTGGATTGTTGTTGGAGTCCGGTCCAGGAATGGTTGTTATGCCATGATATCAGGGCGTGATTGGACCTGCAAACTGGATTGTTGTTGAGTCCGGTCCAGGAATGGTTGTTATGCCATGATATCAGGGCGTGATTGGACCTGCAAACTGGATTGTTGTTGGAGTCTGGTCCAGGAATGGTTGCTATGCCATGATATCAGGCGTGATTGGACCTGCAAACTGGATTGTTGTTGCAGTCGGTCCAGGAATGGCTGCTATGCCATGATATCAGGGCGTGATTGGACCTGCAAACTGGGATTGCTGGGGGAAATGTCCTTCTACTGTTGGGATTTTTTAAAAATTTTAGGGCAATTTGGTCAGAAATGTTGCAGATGGAAGGTTCAAGTCCTAGTGAGACACCACGGTAGAATGGAGGGATGTATTGCAGGTGAAAATTGAGGGAATTATGATTTACTGGGAAAGATGGGTTGAACTGTGGCTGTATGAATTAATGAGTGTTGGAATAAATACATATGCATGCACAGTATAAATGTTTGAGGTCCTCAATCAAGGTGAGGGTGGGGATTTTGTGTTTATGCGTGTTTGGTTTCACACTGTGGGCGGGGCTTTGCCCTGCCCGGCATCTCGGGGCAAGCACACCCACTGACCAGAGCACCCACTGATGCGAGCGGCCATTCATATTGTCTTGGTATTGTTTTTATACTTAAAAATACCTCTGTTTTAACAGATGATGACGTTGACTATGATGATGACTTTAACAGGTAATGTAGATCATTTGTCTGTATCTTCACTAGATCTTACTAGCTATTTTTAGATGGTATTCAGTGCTCATTCACTCCTTATGCATGTCTACTACTTGTACAATGAGAGATCATTGTCTTGTATCTTCACTAGATCTTACTAGCTATTTTTAGATGGTATTCAGTGCTCATTCACTCATATGCCTTATCTGTACAATGAGAGAGATCAATCTAAAGGGTTTCCTGTGTGTCTGTTTTCACCTCCACCAGCCATCCATCAGATATCTCTAAGAGTGAGGTGAGCATTGGAGGAGAAGATCGAGGAGGTTTCCGTCGAGGGACCTGACAGCAGCAATAAGAGGTATGTATGATAGTAAGGATAACAGGCATTCAACCCTACGTATCTGTGTTCAGATAGTGAGCAGCAGTGGTTCCTCTGGCAGTCTAGACTCAGAAACAGAGAAGTGATTTACTGCTGTTTGTTCAGGTTTAGTTCTATGTGAAAAGGAATGCTGCTTGAAGACGTCCACTTGCAAATGTCAGAGAGTAAGCAATCGGTGAATTAAAAATCCCGGTATAGTGTGGGTATATGAATCTAAATGGAATCAACAGTTTATTCTCTTTGAGTACACTACATGACCATAAGTATGTGGACACCTGCTTGTCAATACCTCATTCCAAAATCATGGGCATTAATACGGAGTTGGTTCCCCCTTTGCTGCTATAGCAGCCTCCTCTTCTGGGGAGGCGTTCCACTAGATGTTGGAACATTGCTGCGGGGACTTGCTTCCATTCAGTCACGAGCGTTAGTGAGGTTGGGCACTGATGTTGGGCAATTAGGCCTGGCTCGCAGTCGGTATTCCAATTCATCCCAAAGGTGTTTGATGGGGTTGAGGTCAGAGCTCTGCAGGCCAGTCAAGTTCTTTGACACTGATCTCGACAAACCATTTCTTGTGGACCCTCGCTTTGTGCACGGGCAGGAAAGGATCTTCCCCAAAGTTGGAAGCACATAATTGTCTAGAATGTCATTGTATGCTGTAGCATTAAGATTTCCCTTCACTGGAACCAAGGGCCCTAACCTGAACCACGAAAAATAGCCCCAGACCATTATTACTCCTCCATCAAACTTTACAGTTGGCACTATGCATTCGGGCAGGTAGCGTTCTCCTGGCTTCTGTCAAACCCCTAGATTAGTCCGTCAGACTGCCAGATGGTGAAGCGGGATTCATCACTCCAGAGAAGCTGCGTTTCCACAGCTCAGAGTCCAATGGCGATGAGCTTTACACCACTCCAGCTGACGCTTGGCATTGCACATGGTAATCTTGAAGTGTGCGGCTGCTTCGCCATGGAAACCCATTTCATTAAGCTCCCGATGAACAGTTCTTGTGCTGATGTTGCATCCAGGCAGTTTTGAACTCAGTATTGAGTGTTGCAACGAGGACAGACCATTTTTACTCGCTTCAGCTTTGTGGTCCTGTTTCTTGAGCTTGTGTGGCCTACCCCTTCACAATAACAGCACTAACAGTTGACCGGGAAGCTCTAGCAGGGCAGAAATGTATTTGACAAGTTGACTTGTTGGAAAGGTGGCATCTATAATGGTGCCACGTTGAAAGTCACCGAGCTTCAGTAAGCCATTCTACTGTCAATGTTTGTCTATGGAGATTGCATGGCTGTGTGCTCAATTTCATACCTGTCAGCAACAGGTGTGCTGAAATAGCAGAATCCTCTCATTTGAATGGGTGTCCACATACAGTGCACTCTGAATGTTTCGAACCCCTTCACTTTACATATTTTGTTACATTATAGCCTTATTTAAAAAATGACTAAATATTTTATTTTCTTTTTCGCAAATGTATTAAAAATTGTAAACTGAAATCACATTTACATAAGTATTCAGACCCTATAATCAGTACTTTGTTGAAGCACCTTTGGCAGTGATTACAGCCTTGAGTCTTCTTGGGTATGATGCTACAAGCTTGGCACCAGTATTTGGGGAGTTTCTCCCATTCTTCTCTGCATATCCTTTCAAGCTCTGTCAGGTTGGATGGGGAGCTATTTTCAGGTCTCTCCAGAGATGTACGATCAGGTTCAACTCTGGGCTCTGGCTGGGCCACTCAAGGACATTCAGTGACTTGTCCCGAAGCCATTCCTGCGTTGTCTTGGCTGTGTGCTTAGGGTCTGAGGTCCTGAGCACTCTGAAGCAGGTTTTCATCAAGGATCTCTCTGTACTTTGCTCCGTTCATCTTTCCCTCCCAGTCCCTGAAAACAATCTCTACAGCATGATGTCGCCACCACCATGCTTCACCATAAGGATGGTGCCAGGTTTCATCTAGATGTGACGCTTGGCATGAAGGCCGAAGAGTTCAACCTTGGTTTCGTCAGACCACAAAATCTTGTTTCTCATGGTCTGAGTCCTTTAGGTGCCGTTAGGCAAATTCCAAGTGGGCTGTCATGTGCTTTTTACTAAGGAGTGGCTTCTGTCTGCCACTCTACCATAAAGGTAGAGAGATGGTTGTCCTTCTGGAAGGTTCTCCCATCTCCACAGAGAAACTCTGAAGCTTTGTCAGAGTGAACATCGAGTTCTTGGTCACGTCCCTGACCAAGGCCCCAGGCGGCCAGCTCTAGGAAGAGTCCTAGTGGTTCCAAACTTCTTCCATTTAAGAATTATGGAGGCCACTGTGTTGTTGGGAACCTTCAATGATGGAGAAATGTTTTGGTTCCCTTCCTCAGATCTGTGCCTCGACACAATCCTGTCTCGGCGCTCTATGGACAATTCCTTCAACCTCATGGCTTGGTTTTTGCTCTGACATCACTGTCAACATCACTGACCTTATATAGACGGGTGT
>NW_027035100.1:0-9579 GCF_034236695.1 Oncorhynchus nerka | reverse complement strand
AGACATGGCCCTGGCAGTAAAGAGAGAGAGACATGACCCGGCAGTAAGAAGAGAGAGAGAGAGACATGACCTGGCAGTAGAGAGAGAGAGAGACATGACCCTGGCAGTAAGAGAGAGAGAGACATGACCCTGGCAGTAAGAGAGAGAGACATGACCCTGGCAGTTAGAGAGAGAGAGACATGACCCTGGCAGTAAGAGAGAGAGAGACATGACCCTGGCAGTAGAGAGAGAGAGACATGACCCTGGCAAGGAAGAGACAGAGACATGACCCTGGTAAGAGAGAGAGAGACATGACCTGGCAGTAAGAGAGAGAGAGACATGACCCTGGCAGTGCAGGACATGACCCTGGCATTGTAGACGTAGAAGAGACATGCTGGCAGTAGGAGAGAGACATGACCCTGGCAGTGTTAGAGAGAGAGAGAGAGACATGACCTGGCAGTAGAGAGAGAAGAATGACCCTGGCAGTAAGAGAGAGAGACATGACCTGGCAGTTAGGAGAGAGACATGACCTGAAGCAGTATAGAGAGAGAGAGAACATTGACCCTGGTCAGTAAGAGAGAGAAGACATGACCTCAGTAAGAGAGACATGTTAAGTAGATGAGAGAGACATGACCCTGGCAGTTAGAGAGAGAGAGAGACATGATCCCTGGCAGTAGTAGAGAGAGAGAGACATGACCCTGGCAGTAAAGAGAGAGAGACATGACCCTGGCAGTACAGAGAGAGAGACATGACCCTGGCAGTGAGAGAGAGAGACATGACCCTGGCAGTGAGAGAGAGAGAGACATGACCCTGGCAGTAAGAGAGAGGAGAGAGACATGACCCTGGCAGTAAGGAGAGAGAGAGACATGACCCTGGCAGTGAGAGAGAGAGACATGACCCTGGCAGTAGAGAGAGAGAGACATGACCCTGGCAGTAAGAGAGAGAGACATGACCCTGGCAGTTAGAGAGAGACATGACCCTGGCAGTAAGAGAGAGACATGACCCTGGCAGTAAGAGAGAGAGAGACATGACCCTGGCAGTAAGAGAGAGAGCAGACATGACCTGGCAGTAAGAGAGAGAGACATGACCTGGCAGTAGAGAGAGAGAGACATGACCCTGGCAGTTAGAGAGAGAGACATGATCCTAGCGAAGTAGAGAGAGAGAGACATGACCCTAGTAAGATAGAAGAGAGAGACATGATCCTGGCTAGTGAGAGAGAGAGAGACATGACCCTAGGCAGTAAGCAGAGAGAGAGACATGACCCTGAACAGTAGAGAGAGGAGAGACATGACCTGGCAGTTAGAGAGAGAGAGAGACATGACCCTGGGCAGTAGAGAGAGAGACATGACCCTGGCAGTAGGAGAGAGAGACATGACCCTGGCAGTCTAGAGAGAGAGAGACATATATCCTGCAGCAGAGAGAGAGACATGACCTGGCAGTAAGAGAGAGAGAGACATGACCCTGGCAGTTAGAGAGAGAGAGACATGACCCTGGCAGTAAGAGAGAGACATGACCTGGCAGTAGAGAGAGAGAGACATGACCCTGGCAGTAAGAGAGAGAGAGAGACATGACCTAGGCAGTAAGAGAGAGAGACATGACCCCTGGCAGTCAGAGAGAGAGACATGACCCTGGCAGTAAGAGAGAGAGACATGACCCTGGCAGTAGAGAGAGAGACATGACCCTGAGCAGTTAGAGAGAGAGACATGACCCTGAGCAGTAGAGAGAGAGAGACATGACCCTGGCAGTTAGAGAGAGAGACATGACCCTGGCAGTAAGAGAGAGAGACATGACCTGGCAGTACAGAGAGAGAGACATGCCCTGGCAGTGAGAGAGAGACATGACCTGGCAGTAGAGAGAGACATGACCTAGCGATGAGAGAGAGAGACATGAGCCCTGGTAGTAAGAGAGAAGAGACATGACCCTGAGCAGTAAGAGAGAGACATGACCTGGCAGTCAGAGAGAGAGACATGACCCTGGCAGTAGAGAGAGAGACATGACCCTGGCAGTAGAGAGGACATGACCAGCAGTAGAGAGACATGACCCTAGCAGTAGAGAGAGAGAGACATGACCCTGGCAGTTAAGAGAGAGAGAGACATGACCCTGGCAGTATAGAGAGAGAGAGACATGACCCTGGCAGTAAGAGAAGAGAGACATGACCCTAGTGCAGTAGAGAGAGACATGACCCTGGCAGTAAGAGAGACATGACCCTGGCAGTAGAGAGAGAGAGAGAGACATGACCCTGGCAGTAAGAGAGAGAGAGACATGACCCTGGCAGCTAAGAGAGAGAGACATGACCCTGGCAGTAGAGAGAGAGACATGACCCTGGCAGTTAGAGAGAAGAGACATGACCCTGGCAGTAGAGAGAGAGAGACATGACCCTGGCAGTTAAGAGAGAGAGACATGACCCTGGCAGTAAGAGAGAGAGAGAGACATGACCCTGGCAGTAGAGAGAAGACATGACCCTGGCAGTAGAGAGAGACATGACCCTGGCAGTAGAGAGAGAGACATGACCCTGGCAGTAAGAGAGAGAGACATGACCCTGGCAGTAGGAGAGAGAGACATGACCCTGGCAGTAGAGAGAGAGACATGACCCTGGCTAGAGAGAGAGAGAGACATGACCCTGGCAGTAAGAGAGAGAGACATGACCCTGGCAGTAAGAGGACATGACCCTGGCAGTAGAGAGAGAGACATGACCTGGCAGTAAAGAGAGAGAGACATGACCCTGGCAGTGAGAGAGAGAGACATGACCCTGGCAGTAGAGAGAGAGACATGACCCTGGCAGTAAGAGAGAGAGAGACATGACCCTGGCAGTAGAGAGAGACATGACCCTGGCAGTGGAGAGAGAGACATGACCCTGGCAGTAAGAGAGAGAGAGACATGACCCTGGCAGTAGAGAGAGAGACATGACCCTGGCAGTAAGAGAGAGAGAGACATGACCCTGGCAGTAGAGAGAGAGACATGACCCTGGCAGTAAGAGAGAGAGACATGACCCTGGCAGTAAGAGAGAGAGAGACATGACCCTGGCAGTAAGAGAGAGACATGACCCTGGCAGTAAGAGAGAGAGAGACATGACCCTGGCAGTAAGAGAGAGAGACATGACCCTGGCAGTAAGAGAGAGAGACATGACCCTGGCAGTAGAGAGAGAGAGACATGACCCTGGCAGTTAGAGAGAGAGAGACATGACCCTGGCAGTAAGAGAGAGAGAGACATGACCCTGGCAGTAAGAGAGAGAGACATGACCCTGGCAGTAAGAGAGAGAGACATGACCCTGGCAGTAAGAGAGAGAGAGACATGACCCTGGCAGTCAGAGAGAGAGAGAGACATGACCCTGGCAGTAAGAGAGAGAGAGACATGACCCTGGCAGTAAGAGAGAGAGAGACATGACCCTGGCAGTTAAGAGAGAGAGAGACATGACCCTGGCAGTAGAGAGAGAGAGACATGACCCTGGCAGTAAGAGAGAGACATGACCCTGGCAGTGGAGAGAGAGACATGACCCTGGCAGTAGAGAGAGAGAGACATGACCCTGGCAGTAGAGAGAGAGAGACATGACCCTGGCAGATGAGAGAGAGACATGACCCTGGCAGTAGAGAGAGAGAGAGACATGACCCTGGCAGTTAGAGAGAGAGAGACATGACCCTGGCAGTAGAGAGAGAGAGACATGACCCTGGCAGTTAGAGAGAGAGACATGACCCTGGCAGTAAGAGAGAGAGAGAGAGACATGACCCTGGCAGTTAGAGAGAGACATGACCCTGGCAGTAGAGAGAGACATGACCTGGCAGTAGAGAGAGACATGACCCTGGCAGTAGAGAGAGAGACATGACCCTGGCAGTAAGAGAGAGACATGACCTGGCAGTAGAGAGAGGACCTGACCTAGCAGTAGAGAGAGAGAGACATGACCCTGCAGTAGAGAGAGAGAGACCCTGGCAGTAGAGAAGACATGACCCTGGCAGTTAGAGAGAGAGAGACATGACCCTGGCAGTAGAGAGAGAGAGACATGACCCTGGCAGTAAGAGAAGAGAGAAGACATGACCCTGGCAGTTAGAGAGGAGAGACATGACCCTGGCAGTAGAGAGAGAGACATGACCCTGGCAGTAGAGAGAGAGACATGACCCTGGCAGTAGAGAGAGAGACATGACCCTAGCAGTAAGAGAGAGAGAGACATGACCCTGGCAGTAAGAGAGAGAGACATGACCTGGCAGTAGAGAGAGAGACATGACCCTGGCAGTAAGAGAGAGAGAGACATGACCCTGGCAGTAAGAGAGAGACATGACCCTGGCAGTAAGAGAGAGACATGACCCTGGCAGTTAGAGAGAGAGACATGACCCTGGCAGTAGAGAGAGAGACATGACCCTGGCAGTTAGAGAGAGAGAGAGACATGACCCTGGCAGTAGAGAGAGAGAGACATGACCCTGGCAGTGAGAGAGAGAGACATGACCCTGGCAGTAAGAGAGAGAGACATGACCCTGGCAGTAAGAGAGAGAGAGACATGACCCTGGCAGTAAGAGAGAGAGAGACATGACCCTGGCAGTAAGAGAGAGAGAGACATGACCCTGGCAGTTAGAGAGAGAGACATGACCCTGGCAGTAGAGAGAGAGACATGACCCTGGCAGTAGAGAGAGAGACATGACCCTGGCAGTAGAGAGAGCCTGACCTGGCAGAAGAGAGACATGACCTGGCAGTAGAGAGAGAGAGACATGACCCTGGCAGTAATGAGAGGAGAGAGACATGACCCTGGCAGTAGAGAGAGACATGACCCTGGCAGTGAGAGAGACATGACCCTGGCAGTAGAGAGAGAGAGACATGACCCTGGCAGTAGAGAGAGAGACATGACCCTGGCAGTAAGAGAGAGAGAGACATGACCCTGGCAGTAAGAGAGAGAGACATGACCCTGGCAGTAAGAGAGAGAGAGACATGACCCTGGCAGTAAGAGAGAGAGACATGACCCTGGCAGTAAGAGAGAGAGAGACATGACCCTGGCAGTAAGAGAGAGAGAGACATGACCCTGGCAGTTAGAGAGAGAGAGAGACATGACCCTGGCAGTAAGAGAGAGAGACATGACCCTGGCAGTAAGAGAGAGACATGACCCTGGCAGTAGAGAGAGAGAGAGACATGACCCTGGCAGTAAGAGAGAGACATGACCCTGGCAGTAAGAGAGAGAGAGACATGACCCTGGCAGTTAAGAGAGAGAGACATGACCCTGGCAGTAAGAGAGAGAGACATGACCCTGGCAGTAAGAGAGAGAGAGACATGACCCTGGCAGTTAGAGAGAGAGACATGACCCTGGCAGTAGAGAGAGAGACATGACCCTGGCAGTAGAGAGAGAGAGACATGACCCTGGCAGTAAGAGAGAGAGAGACATGACCCTGGCAGTAAGAGAGAGAGAGACATGACCCTGGCAGTAAGAGAGAGAGAGACATGACCCTGGCAGTAAGAGAGAGAGGAGACATGACCCTGGCAGTAGAGAGAGAGAGACATGACCCTGGCAGTAGAGAGAGAGAGAGACATGACCCTGGCAGTAAGAGAGAGAGAGACATGACCCTGGCAGTAAGAGAGAGAGACATGACCCTGGCAGTTAGAGAGAGAGAGACATGACCCTGGCAGTAAGAGAGAGAGAGACATGACCCTGGCAGTAAGGAGAGAGAGACATGACCCTGGCAGTAAGAGAGAGAGACATGACCCTGGCAGTTAGAGAGAGAGAGACATGACCTGGCAGTAAGAGAGAGAGACATGACCCTGGCAGTTAGAGAGAGAGACATGACCCTGGCAGTAAGAGAGAGAGAGACATGACCCTGGCAGTAAGAGAGAGAGACATGACCCTGGCAGTAAGAGAGAGAGACATGACCCTGGCAGTAAAGAGAGAGAGAGACATGACCCTGGCAGTAGAGAGAGAGACATGACCCTAGCAGTAGAGAGAGACAGAGAGACATGACCCTGGCAGTAAGAGAGAGAGACACTGGCCGTAGGACAGACATGACCTAGAGAGAGAGACATGACCCTGGCAGTAGGGGAGACATGACCTGGCAGTAGAGAGAGACATGACCCTGGCAGTAAGAGAGAGAGAGACATGACCCTGGCAGTAAGAGAGAGAGACATGACCCTGGCAGTAAGAGAGAGAGAGACATGACCCTGGCAGTAAGAGAGAGAGACCTTGCCCTGGCAGTAGAGAGAAGACATGACCCTGGCAGTAAGAGAGAGAGACATGACCCTGGCAGTTAGAGAGAGAGACATGACCCTGGCAGTAAGAGAGAGAGAGACATGACCCTGGCAGTAAGAGAGAGAGACATGACCCTGGCAGTAAGAAGAGAGACATGACCTGGCAGTTAGAGAGAGAGGACATGACCCTGGCAGTAAGAGAGAGAGAGACATGACCCTGGCAGTAGAGAGAGAGACATGACCCTGGCAGTAAGAGAGGGACATGACCCTGGCAGTTAGAGAGAGAGAGACATGACCCTGGCAGTAAGAGAGAGAGAGACATGACCCTGGCAGTAAGGAGAGAGAGAGACATGACCCTGGCAGTAAGAGAGAGAGAGACATGACCCTGGCAGTGAAAGACATGCCCTAGCATGAGGGAGAGACATGTACCCTGGGCAGTAAGAGAGAGACATGACCCTGGCGATGAGAGACATGACCCTGGCGGTAGAGGACATGACCCTAGGCGAGAGGGAGACATGACCCTGGCAGTAAGAGAGAGAGAGACATGACCTCCTGGCAGTCAGAGAGAAGACATCCTGGCAGTAAGAGAGGACCATGACCCTGGCAGTAAGAGAGAGACATGACCCTGGCAGTTAGAGAGAGAGAGATAGACCTCAGTAAGAGAGAGACATGACCCTGGCAGTAAGAGAGAGAAGAGAGACATGAGCCCTGGCAGTAAGAGAGAGACATGACCCTGGCAGTTAGAGAGAGACATGACCCTGGCAGTAAGAGAGAGAGACATGACCCTGGCAGTAAGAGAAGAGACATGACCCTGGCAGTAAGAGAGAACATGACCCTGGCTAAGAGAAGAAGACATGACCCTGGCAGATTAGAGAGACATGACCCTGGCAGTTAGAGAGAGAGACATGACCCTGGCAGTAAGATAGAGAGACATGACCCTGGCAGTAAGATAGAGAGACATGACACTGGCAGAGAAGATCCAGATCTCAGGGAATTAGACCAAAGTTCTCAACTGGTACAAAATATATAGAGTACTGCACACACTACAATTACTGAGGTTTAAATATATAGAGTACTGTACACACTACAATTACTGAGGTTTAAATATATAGAGTACTGTACACACTACAATTACTGAGGTTTAAATATATAGAGTACTGTACACACTACAATTACTGAGGTTTAAATATATAGAGTACTGTACACACTACAATTACTGAGGTTTAAATATATAGAGTACTGTACACACTACAATTACTGAGGTTTAAATATATAGAGTACTGTACACACTACAATTACTGAGGTTTAAATATATAGAGTACTGCACACACTACAATTACTGAGGTTTAAATATATAGAGTACACACTACAATTACTGAGGTTTAAATATATAGAGTACTGTACACACTACAATTACTGAGGTTTAAATATATAGAGTACTGCACACACTACAATTACTGAGGTTTAAATATATAGAGTACTGTACACACTACAATTACTGAGGTTTAAATATATAGAGTACTGCACACACTACAATTACTGAGGTTTAAATATATAGAGTACTGTACACACTACAATTACTGAGGTTAAAATATATAGAGTACTGCACACTACAATTACTGAGGTTTAAATATATAGAAATTACTGTGCACACTACAATTACTGAGTTTAAATATATAAGTACTGCACACTACAATTACTGAGGTTTAAATGTATAGAGTACTGCACACACTGCAATTACGGAGGTTTAAATATATAAGTATTATTACACACTACAAGTACTGAGGTTTAAATATATAAATTTCATGCACACACTACAAGTACTGAGGTTTAAATATATAGAGTACTGTACACACTACAAGTACTGAGGTTTAAATATATAGAGTACTGCACACACTACAATTACTGAGGTTTAAAATATATACTGCATACAATTACAGAGGTTTAAATATATAGAGTACTGCACACACTACAATTACAGAGGTTTAAATATATAAGTACTGCACATACACTACTGAGGTTTAAATATATAGAGTACTGCACACACTACAATTACTTTGGGTTTAAATATATGAAATTATGCACACTACAATTACTGAGGTTTAAATATAGAGTACTGCACACACTACAATTGGTTTAAATATATAGAGGTTTAAATGTACTGCACACTACAATTACTGAGGTTTAAATATATAGAGTACTGCACACACTACAATTACTGAGGTTTAAATATATAGAGTACTGCACACACTACAAGTACTGAGGTTTAAATATATAGAGTACTGCACACACTACAATTACTGAGGTTTAAATATATATAGTACTGTACACACTACAATTACATAGGTTTAAAAATAAGCTCAACTGGACACCTTAATGAAGCAGTGATTGAACTGAGAGAAAGCACGCAGGGCATTCTACGCCATTAAAAAAGCTAATTCAAATTGAAATACCTATTAAAATGTGGCTGAAACTAATTGATTATGTCATTGAACCAATTGCACTTCATGTCAGGGAGGTGTGTGGTCCACTTGCAAAACAAGATTTCATCAAATGGGAAAAACACCCCATTGAAACCCTGCATGCAGAGTTCTGTAAGATTCTCCTACATGTCCAGAGGAAAACTACAAACAATGCATGCTGGAAGAATTAGGCCAATATCCACTAATAATAAAAACTCAAAAAAAAAAAGAGCAATTCAGTTTTGGAAACATCTAAAATACAGTGACCCCCTCTCATATCATTACCCAAGCCCTGCAATGGGAAGCTGAGCAAACAAAAGAGTCTCCTCATCCAGCTGGTCCTGGGGCTGAGTTCCACTTTAACCTGTTCTACTAACACTGAAGCCTCAGTCCCCTCATCCAGCTGGTCCTGGGGCTGAGTTCACTAACCTGTTCTACTAACACACTGAAGCCTCAGTCCCCTCATCCAGCTGGTCCTGGGGCTGAGTTCACTAACCTGTTCTACTAACACACTGAAGCCTCAGTCCCTCATCCAGCTGGTCCTGGGGCTGAGTTCACTAACCTGTTCTACTAACACACTGAATCCCAGTCCCCTCATCCAGCTGGTCCTGGGGCTGAGTTCACTAACCTGTTCTACTAACACACTGAAGCCTCAGTCCCCTCATCCAACTGGTCCTGGGGCTGAGTTCACTAACCTGTTCTACTAACACACTGAAGCCTCAGTCCCCTCATCCAGCTGGTCCTGGGAGCTGAGTTCACCTAACCTGTTCTGCGAACACACTGAAGCCCCAGTCCCCTCATCTAGCTGGTCCACAGGGCTGAGTTCACTAAGCCTGCTCCCTAATTGAAAGGCGCTGCAACCGCTGCGCAGCTGAAACCTCAGCTTTGCAGAGGAAGGCTATACGTTTCACTGCGCAGAGGCACGAGACGGGGCTGAAATATTGCTCATTGAGAAGACAATTTCCCCAAATTTGAAACACTTATT